>NC_048601.1:94228553-94413553 GCF_003668045.3 Cricetulus griseus | reverse complement strand
TCTAAAAGCTCATGCTCACACTTGGCTGTGTCTTATTCTTTCTCTTAACTTTGGTGCTTGAAATCCCTTTGAAAGAAAGCATTCTTGGCGTGTTTTCTTCAGCACATTTCTGCTTTGAATAAAAACCCCAACCTTGCTTCACATGGGATAGTCTTAAAATTCTTTTCTGCATCAAAGCCAACAATCCTGTTTGTTTTAGTCATAGTTCCTAAAAGATCAAGGGAACTACTTGGGCTGCTAAAGGTGACAGTGTGGGGCTAGGCCTCCATCCCCCTCACTGTTGACAGCCCCGCTGTTCCCTGGCTGCTCAACAATCTGAGTGATGCTCCTAGATTGTCGAGAGGCTGGGGATCCCTGGAGCAGCCTGTGTTTGGGTCCCAGAAGGAAGGACACCTTAAAACAGTGGTTACTAGTTAGATCTGATGGTACACACTGTCATCCTGGCCCTTGGGCAACAGGGGAAGAAAGGCAGCAAGTTCAAGTTCAAGTTCAGCCTGGGCAACATACTGAGACTCTGTCTTGAAACAAAACAAAAATCATGATTACTAAAGACGAAGAAAGAAAATCCAGTTAAAACCTCAGGCTTAAGATTGGCAAAGAGTTTTCTTTGAGACCTCTGTGCTCGAAGACTGAGGCCTGTAAAGGAAGCCCGCACAGTTCTTCTCAGGGAATGCCCACACCCTGCACTACCACCAAACCCACAGTGCTTTTCTGTCTTCTAAAGCGCGTTATCGGACTTTAAAAATAGTCTGTTGCCTGAAGAGAAAAGGAATTCTCCTGCAGTATTGTTTTGTAGCTCTGTTCTTTGCTCTAAGCAGATCAATAAGCTAAGGGGTATTTAGGGAAACAGCGCTGCTCACTCCATCAGAGGGAACTTCAGAAAGCAGCGAATGCAAAGCTGTTCTAGAATTGTCCAGACACACTTGTGCATCCGAACACAAATACATATTCATTTGCTTTCAATTGCTGTGATAAAACACAGACTGCAAGCAGCTCGGGGAAGGGAAGGGTTATTTGGCTTACATATCCCAATCAATCACGTCCATCATTGACGGAAGTCAGGGAAAGCACTCAAGGCAGGAACTGAAGCAGAGGTCATGGGCTTGCTCCCCAAGGCTTACTCAGTCTGAATTCTTATACAACCCAGGACCACTAGTACAGGGTTGGCACCACCCACAGTGGCCTGCGCCCTTTCACATTAATCATTAATCAAGAAAATTAAAGGCATTTTCTTATTTGAGGTTTCCTCTTCCCAGGTGACTCTAACTTGTGTCAAATTGACACAAAACTAACCAGGATAGCTTAGATCCCTGAAATGCTGCCTCTAGAGTTGGCATGGGTCTCTGTTTCTTCCCTTCTGTTTTCCAAGAGGCAAGTAGGTGACAAGTCTCTGTGCAAGTAGGTGACATGCCTAAGGCCACTCATCTGCCATGTATAACCCTCGACTGCCAACCTGTCTCTTCCAGGTCATGGTATCACTTTGGTTTCATTCTCTGTTCCTACATGAGCAGTGACACATATGGCTGTAGAGTTAGGGCCTATGAGGAGTCCATCTTGTTTTTTAAGTTCAGCAGTCATTTTCTTGTGGATCCTGCATGTCCAGTTTATACAGCAACAAACAGTCCAGGCAAGAGCAGTTTCTTGCCCAAATGGCTAATCTTGCCATGTTGAAAGTAAACTCCATAAGGAGTTTCTTAGATGCCCATCTTCCTCTCAGATGTAATTGGTGTGCCAGGAGCAGCTATGTCTCACTGCCAAGAAAAACCCTAAACCATTTAAATGCCATATATTCTGTAGGTCTTTTAAAGGTTTGAAGAATATGTATCCATCTCAAATAATCTTTGTATATCTAGAAAACCTAACTAACCTAATTATAAGTTTTGACTATTATAGGTGACTATATAATCTGTTTTAATTATGCATTACATTTTAAAAGATCTGTATAAACACAATACCTAAACAAGAGAAGTATACATATCACAAAATTGACCTTAAAGTTGTATCAATAAATGAAAATCCATACCAATGTATTCATTTCTATATCCTATTCCCTTTTTTCCTTTAAAAGAGATTGACTGTGATCATTACCATTTATAACAACCCCATTTAAATGAAAACAGACATTTATAAACAATATTTGAGAATTTGGGTATCTTTCATTCCAAACTGCTTCCTGATGGTTGAGAGCGATGTCCATACCATGGGAATCATGATAAAACACAGAAATCCTGGTTGTAGTCATCTATGACTGCATAATCTCAGCTGTTGGATATAGGATCAGTTGGGCCACTGCCTCAGGGGGTCTTGCTTGATCAAACCATATTAGTCTGGAAGGAATCCATAGTTTTCCATTTCCTGTAGAAACACAAGCAAAAACTCTTTTTCCAAGTAACCTGTCCTTATTTTTAAATTCAGAAGTCAAAGCATGGGTAACTCCTAGCAGCTGTGCCACCAGGAAGTGTTACCAGCATTGAAGACAACTTCCTCAAAGCTGCATGGGAAGCACCCGCTCCCCCTGCTGTGTTTCAGTCAACCTTCCAGCCTCAGTGTACTGTAGCCCCCGCCCCCCACCAGAAGGCCACATGCAATTAAGACAGAATTACATGTAAACGGCAGAGAGGTCCAGCTGGGATCTCAGATGAGGGTCCAGTGATTTTTCTGTACCTCTTATGAGGGACCATCAATAGAAAACAAGCCCAATCTTGGTGGTCTTACACAAGTCATTAAGCTGTCCTGGTGGCAATGATGGCCGCTGCTATGTGACAGGAACCCAGAGCCTTGTCAAGCTTGACAGGTGTCTTGTACTGAACTCTTTTCTGTGAATGAAAGTTTCTGGAAAGAACTGCATCTCACACTGAGCCTTCTACAAAACTGATCCAAACTCCAGTGCTATGGAGAAGCTGGGATGTTGCAGGTCAAGAGCCTAATTACAATTTATCTAGGGCTATCTTTAGCCCCTTAATAGGCCTTCCTTGCCCACCTCTGTGTCTGACCTAACATATCTGGGATAGACTAATAAGTGAAAGGTTTGGGATGCACCAGCAGAAAAAACAGCTTCTATAAACGAAAGGCTAAGGGCTTCCTCTACTAGCGCCTGAGGCCTACAGTGGTGTTTAATCTGATTTGCTTTAATTTGCCCACCTGATGTTCTCACCAATCTGTTTGAGAATTCTATTTGTCCTGTCACTATTAAAAAAAAATTCATGAAACTATTACCATGTTGGAACATGATGAAATTTGGGGTGTCCTGAATCTGTGTTCCCAGGCCATGGTCATTTGTATTTAATTACAAAACTGTCTCTTCCTGCTTGAGGTGAGAGTGGCGTTGACATTTGCCTTTTGAACACTCATTTGGTGGGCTGAGAATTTCTGTTGAGAACAGCAGTCTCAGATTTACCATTCGCTTGGGGATGCAGGTGTCCAACAGGTGTGTTGTACTCAATTGCAAATCATGGGCTGGTCCACAAACTTTTCCTCTGCCAGGCACATTGCATAAAGTGGCCCAAGCGGATTTGCCCTGGTCTAACTGGTCAGCCATGGGGCCTTTCCAGCATGAAATCATTGGGAAATACAATTCTGACCCAGAGAGGAAAAAGAGGAATGGGCACCTCCCACCAAAACTGAAAGGCAAGTGGCTTACAGCTGATCTCAGACTTTGCTTTTGCCTTGTTTAATCCAAGCAAAGCCAGCATGTAAGAATCAAAGAGGACACAGGATAGGCAAGGTTTTGCATTTCAAACTAGTTTTGAAATACCGGGAATGCACCAAAGAAACAGACGCTGTGAGTTATGGAAATCCTGTCAGCTGGGCTCTTTTAAATGAAGAAGCTGAGAGTATACACAAGAAATAAAAAGTACTTCAAAAAATCCTTGATGAAACGATCAATCAAATTTTTTTTGTTGCTGTTAAAACAAAATTGACTTTTTAGTTTGGGGATGGGTCACATGTGCACCAAGGTGAACATTCAGAGGTCAGAACACCTCTTATGTGAGTTGGTTCTCTACTCCCACCATATGGTGCTAGGGCGTGGTAGGCAACAAGTGTCTCAACCTGATGAGCTGTCTTAATGGTACCTCCATGAAGTTTTAATTTTAATTATCCACCTTATAAGATTGAGCTTTGAAAATCTTATATGGGGGGGGGGCAAGGTGATGAGACCATCCTGCTGGTAGAAGGTCTAGTTGCCCAAGCCAGACGACCTGAGTCTGATTTCTGAACTCATGGTGGAAGATGAGAACTGACTTCCGAATGTTGTCCTTTAAAGCGTTTATTGAACTGTTAATCCAAAGATCAGGTTGTATATAATTTATACTTCAAAAATATAAAACACATGCCTATAATCACATCACTTGGGAGGCTGAGGCAAGTGGGTCATTGGTTCAAGCTACAAAACAAGCCTTGTCACAAACAAGGCAATTATGATGAAACAGCCTCATCTCCAAACACAATTTCATTTCCACCCATATTCTCTCTCTGGAGCTGCTCGCATGCAGTGCCAATGGTCGCCAGCAGGTGGCGCCATGAAGGCTCAAACAGGTCAGTTAGTAGAGAAAGCCAAGTGAGCGGTGGTCTTGCTTCTCCCATGACACACACAGCAGGGGCACCTTTGAAAGGCACACTGCGTTCTCCTGATTTCTTTCTGTTTAGATAAATTTGGCATTCCATCTTATATTAACATGTTTGTAACTGAGACAATTCTTTGTATTCCGCCACACTGCCTTAGCACAGGGTATCAATCACAGGCTAAGAAGATCCTATGGAAACATTAAGTATGTCTTAATTGTCTTGGAAGCTTGGCAGGGTAATTGAAGAATTCAAAGGTCAAAAAAAAAAAAAACCACACTACTTTGTCTTTCTTATTTTTCGAAAAACAGGCATCCAGCAATACAAAGATTGATAGGAATACATTTTCCTCGTCTCTTCCACGTGTTGTATTATGCTGTAGAGATGTCAAGCTGCCATGACTTTGTTATGTCTTCTGTCTGATAAAAACGTGCCTTAGTATGCCTACTAATAGAGATGCTAACTTATAAAGAGATGACTGGAGAAACCATGAAAGAGACAAAAAGTCAACACTGGAGAGACCATTTCTCCAGAACGGTAAGAGTCAATCCCAAGATGCATGCTACCCTGAAATAATCATCCACACTGGGTGTCTGCACGAAGGGCCATGTGAGAGAAGACCAATGGGACACTCTTTCTAGAGGAGAATGAGGCCAAGGTCCTAGAGCATTAATACTGTTCATAACTATGGATTCATCACAGCTTTCAGAATCTAACCTTAGGAACAAGCCTGAAATCCAGAGACACAGGGACTGTTGCTTACCACTGGCAGCGGTATGTAGCCCAGACCGGCCAAACATCCTTCCTCTGCTTCCTGAATGCTGGGATTACATGTGTGAGTCAGCAAGCCCAGCTAGCCCAACTGTAACATATTCAAACACAGGGTCTTATTTTGTAGCCTACACACACACACACACACACACACACACACACACACACACACACACACCAGAATGTCTCCTAAATACATCAATCGAATTTCTCAGTCTGCCTTTTCTTGGAGGTAAGCATCTGGGAGCACACAGGCAAGCTGTTCTCAGGTTCAGGAGCTTTCCATGCTGTTCTCCTACTTATCTAGGTCAGCCAGTTCCTAGGTATTACATGTGTTTGTTTTAGTAATTAAAAACTACTAGGAAACTTCATGTAAGCCTGGTTTACATAGTCAGTTCCAGGCCAGGGCTACATAGTGAGACCCTGTCTTAAAAGAAAAGAAACAGGTTCCAGCTGGGCTTGGTGTCTCACACCTGTAATCCTAGCACTTGGGAGGCAGATGTGGGGGATCAATAGTTTGGCTAACCTGAGCTACACAGTGAGTTTTAGCTTAGTCTGAGTTATAACATGAAACCTGATCTAAAAACTTTTTACTGAGGAGCTGGAGAGATGGCTCAGGTTAAGAGCACTGGCTGCTCTTCCAAAGGACCTGGGTAGAGCACTGGCTGCTCTTCCAGAGGACCTGGGTAGAGCACTGGCTGCTCTTCCAGAGGACCTGGGTAGAGCACTGGCTGCTCTTCCAGAGGACCTGGGTAGAGCACTGGCTGCTCTTCCAGAGGACCTGGGTAGAGCACTGGCTGCTCTTCCAGAGGACCTGGGTTCTATTCCCAGCACCCACGTGGTAGCCCACAACCTCTGTCACTCCTGCACAGGAGATCCTGACACCCTCTCTGGTGCATCAGACACTCGTGTGGCACATAGAAAAATGCATTAAAATTTTTACTTAGTGTTTGATGTGTGCGTTTATTGATTTTAGCCAACTTGACACAAACTTAACCATATCTGAGAAGAGGAAATCTTAATTGAAGAAATGCTTCCATCAGACTAGACTGTAGGCAAGTCTGGAGGGCATTTTCCTGATTAATATTTATGTGGAAGGACCCAGCTCACTGGTGGTACCACCCCTGGGTAGATAGTCCTTGATGGTACAAGCAATTTGAGCAAGCCATGAGGAACAATAGAGTAAGCAGTATTCCTCCATGGCCTCTACTTTAGTTCCTGCTTCCAGGTTTCTGCCTTGAATTCTGGCTGCCCTCAGTGATAGAGTAAGTGTAACCTGAGAATTATAAACTGAAATCACTTTCCTCCCCTAGTTGTTTTTGGTCATGGTGTTTTATCGCAGCAATGCAAACCCTCCATAAGACAACTGTTGTGGGATAATCTTTTCGTACACTGTGAAGATGTGTCTTTATCAAGGCACCTTCTGACTGGTTTAATAAAGAGCTAAATGTCCAATAACTAGGCAGGACTTCTAAGGAGAGAGAGGAACTAGCAATGAATTTAGGCTCATGAGAGATGCCAGTAAGACATAGAGCAAGTTGGGCATACAAAATGGAAGAAAGGTAAAAAGTCATGTGACAGACATAGATTAATAGAAGCCGGTTAATTGTAAGAACTAGTTTGAAACAAGCCTAATACTGGCTAGTTTTACCTGTCAACTTGACATAATCTAGAGTCATCAGAGAGGAAGAAGCCTCAGCTGAGGAAATGCCTCCATGAGATCTAGCTGTAATGCCTTTTCTCAATTAGTGATCAATGGGGGGGGGTGGGACCCAGCTCATTGTGGGTGGCACCATCCCTGGGATGGCGATCCTGGGTTCTTTAAGAAAGCAGGCTGAGTAAACCAAAGGAAGAAAGCCCGTAAGCAGAACCCCTTCATGGTCTCTGCATCAGCTCTTGCTTCCAAGTTGCAGCCCTGACTGTGCTCCTGTCCTGGCTTCCTCCGATGATGGACTATGATCTGGAAGTGTGAGCCAAATAAACTCTTTTCTCCCCAACGTGCTTGTTTCATCAAAGCAATGGAAACCCTGACTAAGACAACGCAACTTAGTAGAGCAGATGCCTAGGTCACAGGTTGCTGAGTCTCTGGGCAGTGGCTTCTGTGGTTTGAATGTATTTCCTTCTAAATTCAGATGTTCAAAAGGAATGGACAATGTGAAGGATTAAGAAGCATGCCTTAACAGAGATTGGGTCTCAAGGACTCCTCTCCTTGTCAATGGTACTGGGATCCTGATAAGAACAACTTTGACTGATTCTTGTCTTTCTCCCACGATGTGAGAAGAACATTCCTTCCCTCTCAGGGATGTAGCCACACAGTACCACTTGGAAGCAGAGTGTGGTCCTCAGCAGACCCTGAACCTACTGGTGCCTTTATCTTGCACTTCAAGCTTCCAGTGCTGTAAGAAATAAACTTCTGCTCTTTATAAAATTAACCAGTCAATAGTGCTTGGTTACAGTAGCACAAAGGGATCAAGATAAAGGTTAGCTTTATTCTTCTCTATATTTTTTGTTTTCTACAATGAGCCTTCATGACCTTTAGTGTCAGAATACAATATTTTTAATGAATAAAAAATGAACTAGGACTCATTCATAATCAAATTGAACTAAAATGGATTAGAGACTTAGATGTGAAAAACTATAATCTTTGTATTAACCAAAAATTACTTAGAACATCAAAAACACAAGTCAAGGGGGAAACCTGGTAGACAGACTTGATCTTAACTAAATACTTATTCTCTCTTTGAAAGACAGTTACAAATTTGAAGAGAAGCTGGTTATGGTGGTGCATAACTTTAATCCAAGTACTCCAGAGGCAGAGGCAGAGGCATGTGGATCTCTGAGCTTGAGGACAGCCTGTTCTATAGAGCAAGTTCCAGGACAGCCAGAGATACAGAGAAATCCTGTCTTGAAAAAAGCAAATAAGTGGGAACACATGCAGTCGTGAAAACACACACACACACACACACACACACACACACACACACACACACACACTGAAGAGATATGTCTGCTGTGGAATATTACCGTAATAAGGCAAAGATGTGTTTCATTGGTTTATGCTGCCTTTGTTGAATCATGTAAAGATGTGTTGCTGTTTCACCTTGGCTGCCTAAGGCGCCTGACTGGTCTAATAAAAAGCTGAGAGGCCAATAGCTAGGCAGGAGAGGGAGGGGCAGGGCCAGTGGGCAGAGAGAATAAGTAGGAAAAGAGATTTAGGCTTAGGAATGAGAGAGAGAAGAGAGAATGAGGGAGAAATAAAGGGAGACACCTGGGGCTAGTCAGCCAGACAGCCGCCAGCCTGCCAGACACAGAGGAAACAGAAAAGTAAGATATACAGAATGAAAGGCAGGTAAAAAGCCAGAGGTAAAACATAGATGAAGAGAAACGTGTTAAGTTATAAGAGCTAGCAAGAAAGGAGCCTAAGCTAAGGCAGAGCATTCATAACTAATAATAAGCTTCCATGTTATGATCTGGGGGCTGGTGGTCTGCTAAAGGCTACCATGCATGTCACCAACTGGAGAAAGTATTTTCAAAACACAAGCCTGTGTCCATCACATAAAAAGATTCTCAAAACTTGGTAAGAGAAAATCCACCTAAAAATGGGCAAAAGGTTTGAACAGGTGTCACCAAGGAAAGTATGTGGAAGGCAGAGCAGAGCAAAACACCTAGTGCCCTTACTTGTCATTAGGAAAATTCAAGTTAAAGCCACAGTGCAACACCAACTACTACACATCTATTTCGATGACCAAAGTTAATTGTTTTTACATACTAAACTGAAAGTCCCAAGTGCTGATGAGGACTGGGGCACTGGTGTCTCTCATGAACTGCTAGTGCCCATGGGGAATATGGCCTCACTTTGAAAATCATCAGGCAGCTCATTGTGGGTGAACCCAGGCTTCTCATGCTGTGATTAAATGACACTGCTAAGTGTCTGCTTATCTGCTTTAGAGAAACAGAAACATGGCTATGTGTGAGAATATTTGCCTTTTTTCCTCCCTCTCTTCTCTCCCTTTCTTTCTTCCTTCCTTCCTTCTCTTTCCCTCTTCCTCTACATTTTTTTTTAAGACAGGGTCTCACACTGTACCCCACACTGGCCTTAACATTCACTATGTAGCTCGGGCTGGCTCAAACTCAAGCCAATCCTGCTTTAGTCTTCTGAGTGCTGGGACGACAGGCATGTGCTCCCACGGTAGAAACAGCCCCAGCCACCTGGTGAGTAGATAAGGCGAGCAGGGTTCATTGCTGCCGTGTAACCCTGCTGGCAGCAAGAACAGGGGAGCGCACAGATGCGCCTCACAGTGGAGAAATCCCACATGTGCTGGCCTGAGGAAGACCTCACGGGGCACATAAGACTTTCTAGAAAAGGCACAGGGTGGATCAGAAGGGATGACCACTGAGGAACAGGAAGGTATAAACTGCAACTATCTCATCCCAGCTGAGGTGGGGTTGTAACAGTTATGTTTTAGCAGGACTTAGAACCAAACAAACAATGGTGGGTTTCTCTTTGATTTCATTGAGTTTTCACAGTTGTGGTAAAGATGAAGGTATTCCGGAGACGGGGTACGGATGGCTGTTCACCAATACGGCTGTTCTGGGTGCCACTGCACTGTACACCTACAACTCGTCAAATGATGAATTTTATGGTGTGTGTGTCCTACCTCAATGATACAATTCCTAGACGGCTATTCTGGGATTTACATGTGTGGAGCAGTTGCTGGCAAAGCTGGTTTGCCTGACATACCATGGGTACTCTCCCAATCTGACTCACTTCTTGTCAATCATCAGGAGGCCTAGGAGGGAAGCCCTGTTTCATGCCCTTGGCCTGACTCATCTCATGCTGTTTTCTGCTGTTGTTGTAAAATGAGGCACATAGGCATAGTTGTAGAAGTTGTGTCTTCTTGTTGGAGACATTGGCCTAAGTGCCTATGGACACAGAGCTGTGATTAAATCACAGAACACAAAAGGACATTGGATGTGGCTGACATGGATTTTCATTAGCCAGATCTATGACACTCTGAACATAATAAACTACAAGAAGATAAAAAGTTATGAGCCATAGAATTGAAAAAAGAAGCCATGGTTCCATGATGACAAAAAGCAGTTGCTGAAGACATGAATTGATGGGCAAGAGAAAACCTGGCTCACAGTAGCATCACAAGCCATAAACAGAGGGGCATGGACTTCAGGCAGCACTGTTTGATGCTTGTTATAATAACCATGGATTCAGACAGGAATCATTAATTGTGAGGAGCCGCACTCACATTCGCCATTACAAGATGGCGCTGACATCCGCTGCCGGATCAAGTAAACAACGTTGGTATGCATGTGCCAGTGTTTTTCCACTGCCTACCCTCGCCTATTCCATGGCGTCATATAGGGTGATGAGTCATCCACCTATCCCAGCTGTACACGCACTGCTCAGAGCTTATGAGCCTTTATTAGGGGACGGGATTCTTGGCTCGGGGTCTCCGCCCTGTAAGCTTATGCTCTCTCTCTCAAGATGCATTAAAGCTTTACTGCAGAAGGATCCGAGTGTCCTGTGTTGTTCTTGCTGGCGAGACGATCGCGCGGGACATCTGGTGCCGAAACCCGGGAACTTGTTAACATCGCCGGCACTGCGGAGACCCCTCGGACGGGGCGGATTCAGAACTGCAGGGTGGTAAGTTCAGAGAGGTATGCTTAATCCTGACTCCTTTTTTTTTTTTTACTTTGTCCTTAATTTGTCACCACCATGGGATGGGTCAGTAAAAGCCTTAACTCTAGTCTTCATTCTTCTTTTGTTCACATTGGTCTTATATTGTGCTCATCATGGCTGGTGTTTCAGTTCGCGACCAAGCTTACCCCAGGTAGCCGTCAGCATAATGGGCTCTTCAAAACAGAGAGACCTAATTAAAAACTGTCTAGAGGATGAGGCTTGCCGTCCCACGGTAACAGAGAGTCAAGAAATGCTTAAAGAGGTACAGGATAATATATCAGAAACCGAACAAGATGAGAGATTAGGAGCTCAAAAAAGGAAGGACATGTCTAAGAAAAAAGGCCCTCCCCAGGATACAAAAAAGGGGGGAGAGACGATAGGGGATGACCAGTCACACCCCGGTAAATTTAAGAGACCTGTTAATCCAGCAGGTGTACTTCCATCAGCACCCCCATTACAAAAATTTGGTACCGACTCCTTTTTACCATTAGAGGAGCGGAGGAAACTGCAGATGGCTTTCCCAGTCTTTGACAGGGGAAAAGGCCGTGCATGTTATTCAACACTGCTTGGAGGCCTGGGGTGCCTGGGGAAAGCCTCATATCCTAAAGTTGCTCAAGTAATTTATGTAAAATGTTCTGTTTCCTTGTAGCCAGCCACATGCAACCTGGTCACATGACTAACTGGTCGCCATTTTGCTAAAGTTAAAATAAGGATACTTAAACCGCCATCTTGACTAAAGGTGACCGCATGGAAATTAGAGGTACCATCTTAGAAACAAGTTTTTCAGTTAAGATTTAAAATGTTAATGCTTCTATATATTACAGAAAGACATTAAGGGAATTTAAATTTCTTTTTAAAACCAGTTTTCAAATGTTTGTTTTTATTAATGTTTGTACTTAAAGAGCTTCAATTTAGAATTATTTTTAAGCAAAGCCTGACAATATAAAGTTCTTGTTTTATAAAAGATACTAATCTATTATAAGATGTTACAATTTATGTTTTTAGAAGTTAAGTTTAGGATGTTGATACCACACACCTTTAAGCTCAGGGTGTTGGTGGCACACGCCTTTAAGTTTAGGGCGTTGGTGGCACACGCCTTTAATCCCAGCACTCGGGAGTAAGAGGCAGATGGATCTTTATGAGTTCAAGGCCTGCCTGGTCCGGCAGATCGAATTCCAGGACAGGCTCCAAAGTCACAGAAAAACCCTGCCTCAGAAAGAAGTTACCTAGCCACCTGTGTGCTTCTTAAAAACAGATAATGGGCCAGCTTATACCTCTCAAAAGTTCCGGCACTTCTGCAGACAGATGGAGGTTACCCATCTGACTGGCCTACCTTATAACCCTCAAGGACAAGGCATTGTGGAATGTGCCCATCGCACGCTTAAGTCTTATTTAATCAAACAAAAGGAGGGAATGGGAGCATCCTTACCCTCGGTGCCAAGAGTTGCAATATCCATGGCACTCTTTACCCTTAATTTTCTAAACATTGACGCTCAGGGCCATACTGCGGCCAAGCGCCACACCTCAGAACCTGAAAGGCCAAGGGAAATGGTAAAATGGAAAGATATCTTAACTGGTCTTTGGAGAGGCCCGGATCCTATTCTCATAAGATCCAGGTGAGCTATATGTGTTTTTCCACAGGATGAAGAGAATCCCCTGTGGATCCCGGAAAGACTCACCCTAAGAGCCCCTTCGGACCCTCAAAAGTCGGAACTCCACCCTCTCCCCGGGAGTTGAGAGCCGCTATTATCCAGATTAACTCCATGCACCTTGACCTGTCCTTGACGGAGGGATTGTCATCATGGATCGCTTCAGCTGTCTCCTATTTTAAGGAATGGGTGGGGGTGGGACATTTGGCACAATTCTCTGCAGTGGTGTGGTGTTTATGCTTGGGACTGTGTGTAGACTCAAAACCCAAACAAAAAAAGATAAGGTAGTGGTTGCACAGACACTCGCTGCCCTAGAGAATGGAATCTCCCCCGGCATTTGGCTAAGCATGTTGAGGCAATAGGTCGCCGACTGCTCAGCTCCTGCACCTCCGGAGGCTTGACCTCATTGCACGGAATAGAGTGAGCAAGGTTCGGCAGGCCAAAAGAGTTGCAAGGCTAAGCACTGCACAGAAAGGGCCTGCGGCTTTTCTTGTGGCTCTTCTGGGAGATATGTCATCTTGCATGAAGGTTATATGTCATAATGCCCTTCCCCCAGAAAAAGACATAAGGACGGGTCTGGGCCTGCTCTGGACACAAAGTCTGGAGTCCTGCTCAAGACAAGGTCTGCATCCAGTTTTGGGGAGTTGACCTCTATCTCCACTCTGCATTTGGCTGGCCTATAGCCTCTGTGTTTCTATATAATTATATAGGGGGAGATGTGAGGAGCCACACTCACATTCGCCATTACAAGATGGCGCTGACATCCGCTGCCGGATCAAGTAAACAACGTTGGTATGCATGTGCCCAGTGTTTTTCCACTTGCCTAGCCTCGCCTATTCCATGGCGTCATATAGGGTGATGAGTCATCCACCTATCCCAGCTGTACACGCACTGCTCAGAGCTTATGAGCCTTTATTAGGGGACGGGATTCTTGGCTCGGGGTCTCCGCCCTGTAAGCTTATGCTCTCTCTCTCAAGATGCATTAAAGCTTTACTGCAGAAGGATCCAAGTGTCCTGTGTCATTCTTGCTGGCGAGATGATCGCGAGGGACAATTAATGTTAACAAACCTCCTTCAGGGCACTCTATCAGAAGCGGTTGCATTCCTGTGGTCTCTACAAGTGACTCTCTACAAGATGTGTGCTACATAGAGAGTGAGTACTTCCAGGTGAGAAACAGGCAATGTCACCTCACCATGGAATCCAAGCCACCATCCTTATGATTGTCCCCCCTCCCCCACTGGTGATCAATGAGGATACAGCTCATCCTGTGGCGTCACTACCAGTCCAAACCTAGACCAAACCAGATACATGGAGAAACAGCCTGCCAAGTCCTTCGTCAGAATTCTCTGAAGGAGGCAAGGACACAAACAGAGCTGGATTGGAAGATCTGTCTCAGCTGAGATGTAGGAACTTGACTTTTATTTTTGGTTGTGAGCCTAGCCTTTAATAGCTGAGCCATCTCTCTAGGCCAGGAACTTGGCTTTTAAATGCAGCTGTGACCTTGGGCCAGGAAAGCACATGTACGTTAGGATCTAGGCCACCATTTTCATTTTGTGACTATATCACAAAACACATTCTCTTTCTCCTCTCCCCTCCTCTTTTTTCTACTCCCTACTTCCCTTTCTCCTGCCCAGTTTTTTTTTTAAAGGATATTATATATCTTGTTTTTACATATCTTTTTTAAGGTTTTTGATTTTTTTCTTCATTTGAATTAGAAACAAGATTGTTTTACATGTCAATCCCAGTTCCCTTCTCCCTCCCCTCCTCCCCTACCCCCCCAACTAAAACCCTACCTATCACACATCCTTTCTGCTCCCCCTGGATGGTGAGGCCTTCTATAGGGTGTTGTCAGAGTCTATCATATCCTTTGGGATAGGGCCTAGGCCCACCCCCGTGTGTCTTGGCTCAGGGAGTATCCCTCTATGTGGAATGGGCTCCCAAAGTCCACACCTATGCTAGGGATAAGTACTGAACTTCTACAGGAGGTTCTGTAGATTTCCGAGATTTTCTCACTGAAACCCATGTTCCTGGGGTCTGGATCAGTCCCATGCTGGTATCCCAGCTATCAGTCTGGGGACCAAGAGTTCCCCGATGTTCAGGACAGCTGTTTCTGTGGGTTTCACCAGCCTGGTCTGGACCCCTTTGCTCTTCACTTGTCCTTCTCTGCATCTGGATTCCAGTTCAGTTCAGTTAAGTGTTTAGTTGTGGGTATCTGCTTCTATTTCCACCAGCTGCTGGATGAGGGCTATCTGGTGGCATACAAGTCAGTCATCAATCTCTATCAGGGGAGGGCATTTAAGGTAACCTCTCCTCTGTTGCTTAGATTGTTAGCTGGTGTCATCTTTGTAGATCTCCAAACATTTCCCTAGTTCCTGATTTCTCTGTAAACCTAAAATGTCTCCCTCTATTATGGTGTCTCCATTCTTGTTGTCTTCAATTCTTCCCCCGACTCAACCTTTCTGCTCCCTCATGTTCTCTGCACCCCTCCTCCCCTTCTCATTCTCCTAGCTCCCTCCTCCCTCTTCCCATGCTCCCAATTTGCTCTCTCCTGCCCAGTTTTTGTTCCTTCTCTTCCTCCCTTCTCTTTATCTCCCCTTCCTCCTCTTCTTTCTCCTTCTAATTTGGAGTTATATGTGGTTTTGTTTGGAAATTTTGTTGATTTTGCTCCTGTGACTAATGCTGCAAAAATAACTGGTTCTTATCTTATGTGCACGACTGTCTAGGTGATACGGATGTGTGGAATGTACTCATTTCATGTTGCCAAGTCCATCTCCACACGGTTCCTCTATTGCATTTCCAGCACCATGAACACCCTCACTGGCACTAGTTGAATGTCTCCACTCTGACCAGTGTGAAATGTGATTAATTTTACCTCTTACGTAGCATGAGGCTTACTTAGCAGCTTCTCATATTGCTGTTAGCCACTGAGTTTCTTCATCTGTGATCTATGTCTTTGCCTATTTTCCTATTTTGTGTGCTTTTAGTAAGAACGTTGTAATATGCAGGGCACAAATCATTTGTTGTGTGGGCTGCAAATGTCTTTTCTTGCTTTGTGGCTTGTATTTTCACATTTAAAAATATATGTATATGTGTGTGTTTGTGTGCATGTGGGTACAGGTGTCCACAGAAGCCAGAGGTGTCAGACCCCCTGGGAACTAGAGTTACAGTTGTAAGCCACCCACCATTGGTGCTGGGGACAAAACCTTTGTCCCTTATGAGAACAGTACATGCTTTTGGCTGTGAGCATTCTCTCCATGCTCATATTTTCACACTTTAAATGTCTACAGGCCCAGAGCAATTTCTGTGTGTGCTAGTGTATATATGTATGGGTGCATGTGAAGGCCAGAGGACAACCTCTCAGTATCTCCAGCACCATTCCTTAGGAGCTAGCCACATTGTTTTTTTGAGACAGGGTCTCTTACTGAGACTGGGGACTCACTAAGTAGGCTAGGCCAGCCAGCTAGCAGGTCCCAATATCTGTCTTTTTTCTCTTCACTGCTGGGATTACATGCACATGCCAACATAGCCAGCCTTTCTACACTTGCAAGACAAGCACTTTACTGAGTGAGCTATCTCCCTAGCCCTTTACCCACTTTTAATTTTACCCTATCAGGGCTTGTTTTGAGAGACTATCATGTATATCAGGATGGCCAAGGGTATTCTTGAATTTCTGCCTTTCTCATCTTCAAAACCAGAGTTAGGCTTACAGTTGTGAACTATGATGCCCATTCTATGCAGCACTGAGGGTGGAACCTAGGGCTTCATTCATGTTTGTTCAAGCACTCTACAATTGCAACTTCAAATAAACTCAATCATACCATCATTCTCTCTGCCTTTTTCCTTGTTTATTTTTTTTAAATTTACTTTTCTTGATGGATATGGTGGCTTGGCACACACCTTTAATTTAATTTAATTGGGAGGCAGAGGCTGGCAGATCTCTGTGACTTTGAGGCTAGCCTGGTCTACATAGTGAGTTCCAGAACAGCCATGGCTATGTAGAGAGACCCCATCTCAAAAAAACAAAACATTGAAAAAATTTCCTTCCATCTCCATCCATTCTTCCATTTTTCCTTCCTTCCATTATCCCTACCCCCTCCATTCTCCACCTCCCTTCCCTCTCCCCCTCCCCCTTTCTTCCTTGAAATAGGGTGTATCATTGATTGTATGTAATTCACTACGTAGATCAAGTTTTCAGCAATCCTTCTGTTTTAGCTTCCCAAGTGCTGTGATTACAGACATGAGCCATTATACTAAGTTTTTCATATCTTGGTTTTTGTTCAATATATATTTTACATTTATTTGTTTTACATGTGATGGGGTGCACAGGTATGGACAACTTGCAGGTGTGGTTATCTTCTTTTACCATGTAGGTCCAGGATATATCAGTTCATTAGTTTAAGTGGCAAATACCTTTATAAGCTAAGCCATTTCTTCAACACTACTCCTAATCTTGATTTAGAATAACCCTTCCCTATCCACTGACTTAATATACGTCTAATAGGCAGCTGTTTGTCAAAACATTGATATTTCCCTCCTATGTTCCAAAGGTCAGCAGCATGTTACCTTTGATCATCCTAACAATATCTGCTAATTGTCTAAATGTCACCACTGGCTTTTTTGAGCAACAAGACAATTTTATAATTGCTTTTTCAGCTCTGACAAGAGGAGGTGGTCCCTTCCCCTTGCAGTTTCTATTTGTTAACCATGGTAAACTTCAGTCTGAAAATACTAAATGGAAAATTCCAGGAGTTAGCAATTCCTATGTTTTAAATTATACACATTTCTTAAATGACAGAATCTCCTGGGACAAGAATCATGCCTTGTGTAACACTGTAGCACTGCTCCTACTGCCTGTCAATCACTTATCCATGTCAGTTAAAGGTTGGCTATTACTGTGATGTGTGTTCAGCTCATCCTTATCTTAATAGCCCAAGGTGAAAACTTTTATTCAACATATCCTTATAAAATTTCATTTTTGTCATTAGCTATTGGTGCTCACATCTTTTTTTTCCATTTTTTATTTTTTCATTTTACATTCCAACCACAGTTTTCCTTCACTCCTCCTCTCACCCCCCTTGCCTCCTCCCACCCACCCTCCCCCCAGCCCACCCCCAGTCCACTCCTCACTGGTAAGGGCTCCCATGAGGAGTCAACATAGCCTGGCACAATAGGTTGGGGCAGGGCCAGGCCCCTCTCCCATGCATTAAGACTGGGTGCTCATCTCTTACTGTGCCTAGCTTATAAAATAAACTTTATCACAGGTATTTATACAGAGGAAGAGCATAAGTCAAAGAAGGGTCATTACTGTGGCATTTTATTTACCCACTGGATGTCAGAAAATGAGGGGACTACTGTATAATTATATTCAAAGATAATGGCTATATATTCAAATTACAATAGAGTTAAATATTGACATAGAAAACCCAGCCAGATGATGATGATGTATATCTGTAATCTAACAACTTGGGTGGTGGAGGTGGAAGAATGGGAGTTCAAGGTCATCTTCAACTACAGAGTTTGGGGCCAGCTTGAACTGAAGGGACCAGCTTCCCTTTCGGCAGCCATAACAGCCGAACACGTGCTTGCCATAAACCTGCCTTGGTCACTTAGAGGTCAGATGCCTGTCTCGTGACAAGGAACCAATCAGAAGTTAGCTGGTGGCGCTATGCTTTATGACTCTGGGTGTGCTTTACGGACAAGCGCACAGCAATGACGCACAAAGCATAGCAACCACCCTGGGAGGGCCTATGGGCCATAACAACCAGTTGGCCAATCAACACAGGGCAAGCCCTCCAAGCCTGGAGGCACACCAATCGTGAGCCTGTGCGTACCCCTAGACACTCCCCTTACGCTGTCCTATAAGATCTCTTGGGAGCCCCTAGGAGCTGTCTTTTGCTAGCCATCCGCCATGGCGGGTGGGTGAAAGACCCGAGCTAACATGGGGTTAGCTCGTTAAATTACAATAAAGCCTCGTGCAGTTTGCAGCAAGCTCTCGAATCTGCCTTGGATTGGGGTGACCACACGTGGCCTGGGACCCCGGATACTTGAGTTTTCGGGGGTCTAATGGAACTACATAAGACCCTGTCTCAAAAACAAAACAAAACAACAAAACAACAAAAACCCAACCAACCAACCAACCAACCAACCAACCAAAGAAAAAACCAAAAACAAAAATCCCGGCAACAACAAAAAACACAAACCAGCACCAACTTAGGCCATACGCCCTTTGGCCTGGTTCATTCCATGCTCACAACCCCACCTCTTCAGTCCTCCAGCTGTCCACAATGCTTGCTGCTGAATTTGTGCTGCCCATCTCTTCAACCATGTGAATTCCTAGGCAGAGATATGAAGCTGCTGTTAACTATGCTATAAATGGCAGCTGGCAAGTGGAATGCAAACAATGCTTTTTATATAGGGTTGTTTAGACTTCATTCCATGGACAAATATTTATCCAGAACTCGGAAGGCACAAATCTACCGTCCTTCCTTTTCTGCTGGTGGAAATCCCATTGTTTGGCTTGAACTTTAGGAAACTGACTTTGAGGTTGCCAGATTCTCTGGTCTTGGATCTCATTTCTGGCTGCTGCTTCTCTTCCCTTGTGCCTGGTGACCTCTGAGAGAAGGGCACAACTACTGGCACTGCTCAGGAATTGTTTCCCCAACTCTACTCTGTGAGAAGATAGACTTCCACCACAGCTGTGGAGTGGAGGGTTCTGGGAAGGTTCTCACTGCATCCATGCCGTCTCTGAAGACAGGCTCTATAGGCATTGGGGTGGTGAAGACAGGACTCTACCCAGGGCTCAGCTACCTGAACTCTGTCCATTCTTCAGCTAGGCTTTTTGGCTCAAGACAGAACCTCCCAGCTGTTCCTGCCAGTCACAAATTGGGTGAGGAGTTAAGGAGATAGCAGCTACCCCAAAGAAGGGTGATTTCCCTCCACAGAGAGAATGATAACACAGTCACCATACAGAATGATACACAGTCCTCACACAGGATATGGATCCTGGTTTAGTTAATGGGGCCTCAACCAAACTCTTTATTCTCTGCTGTCAGTTTACTTATAAGCTTCAAGGTGACAAAAATCCAATTATTTCAGAACAAATGGGGTTATGTGTTTCTTTGATTCTTAAAACCTCTGCCAGTGTATTCATCTGTCCTAAACTTTAGAAGCTAGCAGAACTCTCCAGCCCACGCATTGTGTAGCTATGTGTGATTATGCCCTTTAGGAAATTTCAGCCACTTTCTCTAGACTTCTTAAATGACCCCTGTGAGGTCATTTCCTGATTCTGAGATTCTTGAGCAGAAAGGGTCCTCTCTCTACTCAGATGCTCTTGATCCAGGGATCTAGGGTTTCAGGTGCTCATGAACAACAAAGATGTGACTTGGTCAGTGGCTCCAGTTCATTGCCTCACACCAATGCATATTAAAGTTGCACTCTTAAGGGACTAAACAAAGTGAATTACAAGCTTTATTAAGATATATTAAGGAACAGTGAAAATTTAAGGAAAAGTGAAACTCTGGAAAGTGAGAGGAGTTCCCAAGAGAGAGAAAAGCCACTGAGCTTCCCTGTCTAGAGTCTTTTACAAAGCCATTAGCAAGAAGAGCACAAAGGCTGAGGTATTCTTTATTCAGTATGATTGGTTCTCTGGGCTCTCATGGGCCAAATCAATGGAGGACCCATACCCTCTATGCATGCCATCGCCCTGAACTAACCAGAAATTATCACGATCTGTTCATACACTGCCTAAACATTTATGGGTGGTGGAAGTGCCCCTCTGTCCATCTCTGACTTGCACCTGGCTACCTCAGACCTGTCAGGTATCTCAAGTCCTTTGTTCTTACAGCTACAAGGAGTAGTTGTTCTTTGTCAACTTCTTGTCTGTAAGATGGACTGGTCTCTTACCAGAGTAGAAGGAGGCCTCTTGTTAGAAGTCATTCTTAGAATTTTATTTGTTACAATTAGCTGCATTAGAAGCAGGGATATATAAAAGACCAATGGTGCCTAGCATATGTCCCCTGAGTGTGGTGCTTGCTGTGGTCATGGTGTCTTGTCACTGAGGGTGAGGGAGTACCTAATGGAAGCCAGTCATGCTCCTTAAGAGTTTCTGCCTGCCTCTCATGAGGTCTACTTGGCTATCGCATAACCATTTGTAAGCTTCTCTGCTTCTCCTGTCTAGTGCTCCCAGCCTCACCGTTTTAACCCCAAGTTCCTTTTTAACCCTGATGTCTGTTCTCACTGTAATGTGTGTGCAACTTGTGGTTCTCTGACTGCCTTTTGACACCTGGCTCCTGCCTCATTAGCATCATAAAATACACCCAAGGAAAGCTCAGGGATGTCAGGGGAGGTGACCTCATTAACAAAATGTTAAACGAAGCTTAACATTTTTCTCTTGAGACAGGGTCTTACTACACCATGCCCGACTCAATCTAACTTTTTAGTTGGAGTAATCAATGGCCAGGATTATGTATCTAGTCAGTATCTGAGTAATCAAATTATGGCTATTAAAAGGATGATGCCAGTTTTTGAGTGCAGCATATATATATCTGTATCTATATATCTATATCTATATATATTTAACTATGAACCTCTTTCAATAAGAATGTTTCAGAACACGACCTTGCAGTTCACCCAGGACCCAGCTGTTTTGGTATCAGCTCAGATCTGCAGGCAGATGCAAGGCTGGGAGTCCTGTGTGGAGAGAGGCATTCTTTTTTCCTCTATGGGTCAGTCCACTGCACAGCTGCAGGCCTGGGCTGTCTCAGGGTCAGAAGCGACATTTCATTTGCCTTTACACAATGCCTAATGTTAGTGTTAATGCCATTCAGTAATTTTATACTGCTTTCCACAATATAAAAAATATCCAATCTAGCCAGGTGGTGGTGGTGGCACATGCCTTTAATCCCTGCACTTGGGAGGCAGAGGCAGGAGGATCTCCGAGTTTAAGACCAGCGTGGTCTACAAGAGCAAGTTCCAGGGCTATGCAGAGAAACCCTGTTTTGGAAAAAAAAAAAAATCAGATATAAGAGCACAAGGGTGAACTAGTGTCATTGTCCCCAGTACCTCTGTGGAACTTTGTCTCCTGGATCTCCCATGTAGATAGCAACAGAGGAATAGTAAGGCTTAAGGGGTTCAACCAGGCTGGCCACAATACCTTATCCAAATTAATGCTCTGCTCTTTCATGCTATAAAACAAACAAACAAACAACAAAACATCTTACCAGAGTAGCATCAAATAATGTATCACACAATAAGTCATCACTGTAGTGCTATGTTTTACTCTTTCGGCTTTTTGCGGGGCACAGATTACAAATAAATCACACATGGAGGCTTATTCTTAGTTATGAATGCTCGACTTTAGGTTGACTTGTTTCTTGCCAGCTTTTCTTAGCTTTGGCCTTGGGGTTTTTATCTTCCTCTATTTCTGTATACCTTTCCTTTCCTTCTTACTCAGTGTCTGGCTGTGTGGCTGGGTGACTGGCCCCTGAAGTCCTCCTCCTCCTCCTCTCTTTCTCAGATCTCTTTTCTTCCAGATCTCTCCTCATATTTATCCTTTCTGCCCGCCAGCCCCATCTATTCCTCTCCCCTGCCTCGATATTGGTCATTCCACTATTTATTAGATCATCAGGTGTTTCAGACAGGCCCAGTAACACAACTTCACCGAGTTAAAGAAATGCAACATAAACAAATTTAACACACCTGAAAACAATGCTCCCCACCACCTCATTCTTGTTTCATAAACCAATACCATTTGGACAGTGTTCTTGTCTTGTTTGTGCTTTATCTCCTGTCATCTGGATGGGACTCTGGTGAGGTGTGCTAGAAGAACTGGAAATGGGGTCTGGAGAGGTGGGTCAGTGGTTAAATTTACTTGCTGCTTTTGCAGTGGGCCCAGGTTCAGTTCCTGGCACCAACATAGTGCTCACAACTCTTTGACTCCGGTTCCAGGGGTACCGATATATATATATATATATATATATATATATATTATATATATATGTAAAAAGCTTATACCCATAAAATAGAAACAAATAATTCTTTAAAAAGAACTAGAATTGCCATTTCTCTGTAATTAATCTAACCATTATCATACTCTGCTTACAATTAGATGCACTTGCTGTTTCAGGGGCTATGAAGCTTATGACCTTGGGCTTGTATTAGCTTCCACAGTAGGCTGAACTTAGCAGGTGGTTCAGAAGTGAGTCTGTCTTTTCTGTGTTGATTTCAGTTTCCATCTCTAAATGCATTTTTTAACTCACATGTTTTAGAAATCATCCAATTCATATGGAGTATTTCCATCTTATCAGTACATATTAGGAATGATGTGGTTTTAATGGCTTTATAATCACTTATTCTTAATACTGAGAGGACAAAGACCAAGCTAAGAAAAAAGCAGAATAACAGAATTCATTATGATTGAAAGTAATAACTGAGAAATAAAAATGAAGATAGATGGTGTATTAGGCAGGGTTTTCTACAGAACCTGTGTGTGTGTGGTGTGTGTGTGTGTGTGTGTGTGTGTGTGTGTGTGTGTGTGTGTGTGTGTGCCTTCGAGAGATTCTTCTTCCTCCACCTCCTTACAGACATGTGCCAGCATGCTTAGGTAAAGGGATTTCATTAGATCAACTTACTCAATGGGCTGGGTAGTCCAACAATGACTGCATTCTGGAGTGCCTGAGAACCCAGTAACTCTGTGCACAAAGTTGGGTTCCTGAGCAGTGTCAATCCATCTCCGAGGGCCTGGATGCTCCCCAAGAGTGTCTGGCACTGAGTCCATGGTGGGAGGCTGAAAGAACTGGGACAGTATGTCAGCAGCATCGATAGGTGTCCTTTTTGAGGAAGATGCCAGGCTCTTGAAATTCTACTCTTCCTCTATTATATGTGGGCCACCCTCTGGACAGTGCTACCTACTTTGAGGGCAGGTCTTTCTCCCTCAGTTAATACTCTCTGCCCTGCACAAGGAACGCTTCCTAGGTGACTCCAAATCTGTCAAGTTGTGCCAGCAAGATGGATAAAAGCCTTTGCTGCACAAGCCCAGTAGCCTCAGTTCTGTCTCTAGAACCCACAGCAGAAGGAAAGAACTGACTCACCTAATTGCCCTTCCTCTGGCTTCCATATTTGTTCCCACCAATTAATAACAACAATAATAATTAATCATCATGGGTGAAAAAGCGTGAGATTCTTTGCAATAACTGCCTTTGGGAGGATTGCACATCTGGTGCCTTATGTTACGAGATCAAAATTGTGGAAGTACTTGTGAGGGTTTCTCGGGCCACTTTTAGGAACAGGGTTCATGTTGGGGTTTCCTATGAGCCTTGGGTTTGATAATTTCCTGGAATACCTCACAGAGAGCACTATACTTACGATTACAGCTTAAGTATAACAGGAAAAACAACAAATAGGCTAGGCCAGCCGAAGATGAGATCTAAGCAGCCACAAGCTACCCAGATGCAAAGTCTCTGAGTTCTCTGAGGAAGCATTATTCTCCTTCCTTGATGCACACGACCACTCAAAGGATTTGTCAGCATAGCAACTGCTTAGTTATCCACTCTCATCCATCCATCCATCCATCCATCCATCCATCCATCCATCCATTCTCCTACTTTAGTTTTTGTCATCTCCTTCTGCTTTCACATGTTAATTCAGTTGTGCTGGGATTACAGGCATAAATTATTACCCTCCATTTATGTAGTGCTAGGGATTTGTGCAACCTACCTACCAACTTAACTACATCTTCAGCCCCTAATTACTACTGTTGTTAGCGACAGAGTCTTGCTGTATAGCCCTAGCTGGCTTGCTGCTCATGGCCATTCTCCTGCCTCAGACTTTCAAATGCTGGAATTATAGGCTTTGTCTCCACAACTGGCTTTGACAGTGATTTCCAAATAACCCAACTTGATAGCAATCGTTTTTATTAGAAGGCAATTTACATTATGACTTTTAATAACCTGTTAATAGCCAGTTTCTATCATTTTAATGTTAACCTAGTCTTTAATCTTCTCGCAGTGTTTTCCCTTTCATTGGTTTCTATTCTTGGTGTCTGCTGTCACTTTTTTGTTGTGCTGTTCAGTTTTCCTCCCTCTCCCACTTTGGTGAGAAAAGTTTACAATGTGTTCAGAATAACTCTTATTTTCTCTTGTTCATTAAATTTAATTATGCACACAAAAGAAAAGGAGGTGAAAGTTATTACACTGAATTCATCCTGTGAACAACTTAAGGTCTTTACTCTAGCCATAGTCTCCTAACTTCCACTTGCTGTTTACTTAGTGCTTTATACTTACCTGTTCCACAAATGAGACAAAAAAACAACGAACAAACAAAACAAAACCCTCCACATTAGCTGTGACCTGGTTTTGTGGAGGAATACCTCTCTCACATTAACTTTGCTTCCCTTGGCATTCATAGCCTTGGATCTTGTACTGGGACTACTTTTCCTCTTTTCAAGTACTTCCTTAGAGCCTTTATTCCTGGCTCGTGGTTACAAACACCACTTTCGTTCCTCAGAGTGTGTCTTTATTGTGCCTTTGTGACTGAAGACAGCACTGGGGATTTGTAGTTCTCATCAAGAGCTCTAAAGATTCTTTTTCTGTTCTGGTTTCTATTTTTGTTACTGAAAAGATCTTTTCTTAGCTTGTCTTCACTGGGTAGATGATCACATTGATTTCCCTAACTATTGAAAATTTCTTATACTTAAACCTGTTGAGGAACAATTCATATAGAATGAAATAAAACTTATGTGTGTGCCATCAGGTTTTCACTATGTAGCTCAGGCTAGCCTTGAACTTGAAATGCTCCTTAGCCTCCTAAGTGTGGTTACAGTACTGCACCACCCCATCTGGCTGAACATTTCCATTGTGATCACGACAGTTTAAACACAATAATGTTGCATTATGACATCTCCCCCTTTATACCTTTGCAACTACCTTCCTTACTGGCAACCTTAGCAACCATAGATCTGTTTCCTGTCACTATGGATGGCTTTTTCCCTTAGAGAGATAAATAAATGGACATGTGGCATGTACTCTTTTGATATTTGGCTGCTATTGTAGCTGTGAGCTCTGCCTATGCTGCATGCATTGGTGGTTTGATCCGCTGATTGCTAAGCGATGCTCCATTGTGTATACATATCATTGTTTGTTGAGGCCCTTCTATTGGACAGAAGTCATTGCACAAGACAGTGTTGTAATTGTCAAAAAAGTTTCATGTGCATGCTTTCATTTCTCTTGGATAAAGAAAAGAACTGGTACATCACAAGTTAAGTCCTTTCACCACCTTACTGGAAACGGCACCTAGTGTCACACACATACTAAGCAATTGTCCTAACAATGAGCTATGTATCTCTAGCAAGTCTATTTTTACTTTAGAAAAATGTTCAACTCTTTCACAAAATCACAGTACTACTTTAAAATCCCACTAACAATGGATGTGTCACAGCTGACTACACTCAAAAAGCTTATTTTGTCTTTCTAGTTTTATGCATCTTTGTGGATGCATGTTAGGATTTAAATGTGAGATTAATTGGCTACAGTGTCTAATGATGAATTTTCCTGTGCTTATTGGCCATTGATACCTTCTTCTGGAGGTGCCTGCTTATTTTCCCCCTTTCTCTATGGAGACCAGGCTGGCCTTGAATTTACAGAGACCCACCTGCCTTGATTCCTGAGTGCTGGGATTAAAGACATCTACACCATGCTTGGCTTTGTTTCTCTTTTGTCCATCCGAAAAAGAGTTCACTGTTCGTGTTCTTGTGATATACTTTCTCCTCCTCCTTCTTGTAAAAAGATTTTAAAAATGTGTATGTGGGTATGTGCATGAATACAGATGTCGGCAGAGGCCAGAAGACGGTGTCAAATGTCCTGAAACTGGAGTTATGGGCAGTTGTAGGTCACCAACATGGGTGCTGGGAACTCAACTTGGGTCCTTTGCAACAGCAGTATGCGCTCAAAACCATTTAGCCTTCTCTCTAGCTCCTAGCTTCATTTTTCTGTTTTCATTTCATGTGTGCTTTACAGCAGGTAAGCTATGTGTGTGAGCCACACAAAGATTTCTTTCTTTGTTTGGCTTGCTTTCTTCTTTAGTTAATGGTGGTGTTTTCAGAGCATAAGCTTAAAGTTTTTAAGTAACTACTTTTCAATTTTCTTCTGTACTTTACTTTCTATTCCATTAAAAAAAAAACTGTCAAACCAAATGCTTTGAAGATTTGTTTTCTCAACCTTCCTAATGCTACAACCCTTTAATACAATTCTTCATGTATTGGTGACTCCCAATCATACAATTCTTTTTGATGCTACTTCACAACTGTAATTTCATGATGTAAATATCTGTTTTCTGATGACTTTAGGCAACCCCTGTGAAAGGGTTGTTGGGCCTCCCTAAAGGGGTCCTGACCCACATGCTGAGAAATTCTGTCCTAGAGTATAACAGCATTAGGTTTAATGTACAGGTGTATAATACATGTGCTGCTGATTCTTGCGTGGGAGTATAGTTAGGGTTGAGGTGGGGTTGTTCAGGATGGATATGCATTCGTAGCAGCCCATTCATTGATGGATGAGACTAAACTACATTTCCGAATTGACACTGAGGTTTGAACCCACAGTCTTACATATACTAACTAAGTGATCTACTCCTGAGCTATGTCTCCAACCTTTGTGCAGTTGCACACACAGGCTTTGAGAAATTCACAGTATGGGGTGCCACAGAGCTGTGCAGGATAGGCAGTCACCCACTTCCCTTGTGCCAGTCTTTAAAATTTTTCTTTTGGTTTTTTTGAGACAGGGTTTCTCTGTGTAGCTTTGGAGCCTATCCTGGCACTGCTCTGGAGACCAGGCTGGCCTCGAACTCAGAGATCTGCCTGCCTCTGCCTCCTGAGTACTGGGATTAAAGGTGTGAACCACCAACGCCTGGCTTTAAAAAATGTAATAATTTGTTTCTCATCACCTCACTCCTAGACAATCACTGAGTGGTTTTCCATTTCTACAGTTTTACCTTTTCCAGAACATACATGAACATACATGTGTAGCAAAATGCATTTAAAGTCCATCCGTGTTGCTGTGTGAATCAACAGTTCATTCATTATTCTGGAGTTGTATTCCATTACATGAAGATACCAATTCATCCAGTCACCTACTGAAGGATGAGTATCATCATTTCTGACATGGATAAGCCTGCTACAAGCACTCACATGCAAGTTTTGACACAGATTCTTCTGTGAATACAAGTCTTTAGTTCACTTGTGCAAGTACCTAGGAGAGACACTGCTGGATTGTGTAAGTGTACTTTAAATGTTATCTGTTGTGTGTATGCCCTGGCGGTGCATGGAGGTCAGAGAATAAGCCGTGGAACTCAGTTCTTTCTTCTTTTCTATTATGTGCGTTCTGGGAATAAAACTCAGGTTGTCAGGTTTAGTGTGTTTACCTTCTAGGCTATCTCACTGGTCAGATAAACATACTTTTACTTTTTAAACAAACTGCCAGGCTTTCCCAAAGTACACATATTTTGCATGTTCATTAGTAATTTTAAGGAGGGTTTATTTTGGATTCAGGTTTCAGGAGGTACAGTCCAACCTGGGTAGGGGCATCATGGCAGGAGTGGTTCAGTGGAAGGTTGCTGCCTAACTTACTCATACCTTGACTGATTAGAAAGTAGTTTGGTCTGAATGAGGATGGGCTATAACCTTCAAAGGCCTTCCCCTAGTGTCCTACTTCTGCCAGCCAGCCTTCAACTTTAAAGGTTCCACAGTTTGAAATAGCACCTTCAGATGGGATCAAGTGTTTGAACATATGAACCCATGGGGGGCACATTTCACATGCAAATCACAGTACTAGTGTGGTGATATTTTTGATCTAACAAAGAAAGCTTGCCTGGTGATCAGAGTGCAAAAAATTTTTTTTTTTAAAGATTTTATTTATTATGTATACAACATTCTGCTTCCATGTATATCTGCACACCAGAAGAGGGCACCAGATCTTATAAGGGATGGCTGTGAGCCACCATGTGGTTGCTGGGAATGGAACTCAGGACCTCTGGAAGAGTAGTCAGTGCTCTTAACCTCTGAGCCATCTCTCCAGCCCCAGAGTGCAAAATTAAGCACACTAGTTAGCCACAGAGGCCAGGCAGTAGTGGTACAAACCCTTAATTATAGCCTTCAGGAGACAGAGGTAGACAGATCTCTGTTAGTTCAAAGATTCACACAAAGGTGATCCCAACACTTGGGTTTCCACACCTTTAATCCCAGCACTAGAGAGGAATATAAAGAGGGAGGAAACAGGAGCTCAGTGAAGTCTGAGGAGCAGTGCAACCGGAAACAGTCTGAGGTTTGCTGGAGACATGCAATCTGGAGATACAGTCTCTGGACAGGATCACCCCTTCTATCTGAGCATTGGTAGAGGTGAGAACTCTCTAGTGGCTGGCTGCTTTGTTTCTTTGATCTTCAGCTTTAACCCCAATATCTGTCTCTGGGTTTTGTTTTGTTTGGTTATGTTTTTCAAGACAGGGTTTTTCTGTATTGCTTTGGAGCCTGTCCTGGAACTTGCTCTGTAGACCAGGCTGGCCTTGAACTCACAGAGATCTTCCTGCCTCTGCCTCCCAAGTGCTGGGACTAAAGACATGCACCACCAATGCCTGCTGTCTCTGGGTTTTTATTAGTACCAATTAGAATTCGTGCTACATAGTGGTTTCTGGGCACAGATGGTTCCCAATTCCTCTAGTGGTACCCTGTATGTAAATGTGCTTTGGTTCCTTGGTAGTTATTTCTTTTGTTCACTCGTTACCTGGGTTTTGGCTTCTCTTCCTGCGGCATTCTTGACAGAATCAGCCACTCATGACTCTCAACTGAATTTATCAGTTATTTGCAATGGCCTTTTCCTTTTCATTTTCTTGAGGCAGGATTTAACTGTGAATTCCTGGCAGGCCTGGAACTTCCTATACAGACCAGGCTGTCCATTTACCTGAAGCAATCTTGCTTCTGCTTCTCAAGTGCTGGTATTGCAGGTTGTGTGTCACCCTGCTCACATGCCCAGCCTTTGACACTTGTTTAAAAAATTTCCATCTCCTTTCTGTCTAGCTTCACACATCCTAGACCACTATTTCATCACTGAGCCATACTCCTAGCCTTTTACCACTTGACATTTGCAATGTGTTATTTCCCATGGTAGTAGGAGAGGGAAGTCCACTGATGGTGGTCAGGCTTCCATGTTAGGCAGGCAGCCCTTGAATCTTGGGGTGGGATGGGCTTTCAGTATTCCTACCCCAGTCATGGTTCCAGACCAGCATATGCTTCTCTTGTTTTTTTTTTGTTTTTTTGTTTTTTTTTTCTGGACTTTTCCCATAGCGGAAATAGTTTTCCTCATTGCTCTGTGGCTTCAGTTTTTGTTGCTCCCCGATGAAGATTCAGACTTTTTGTTTTTGTTTTTTGAGACAGAGTTTCTCTGTGGCTTTGGAGGCTGTCCTGGAATTTGCTGTTGTAGGCCAGGCTGCTTTTGAACTCACAGAGATCCGCCTGCCTCCACCTCCCGAGCGCCGGGGATTAAAGGCCACCAACGCCCAGGCCCAGCTACTCTTACGTCTTTCTTAAGATCACCACTGAAATCATCTTGAAAAAACTGAATTGGGCATTCCATCATGAACAGTGCAATTAGTGAAAGGAAACAGAGGCAGTTTAGATATGAATTCATTAGTGTGCTTTCTGACAGAAATCTGGTTATTCAATGAGTCTCCTTGTCAGGCTTTTTTTGGGGCAATGACTTCATGAGTTTAAATGAAAGTGCTTTTTTTTTTAAATTTTTTTTTAAAGAAATAGTTTCCTTCCGTTTCTTAAATGAACATTATTCATACATTGCTTATAAAACCACGAATGTTTATCTTCTCTAACACCTTTTGAGGGGGAAATTTTGATGAAACAGAAGATGAATTTTATAGGAGGCATTCTTTCAGCCCCCATGGGTGTCGATTAACACTCGCCTCTCTGCGTCTTGGTCACTGAGGAGGGACCAGCCTCCGTCCGGGCCTGTCCGTGGGGGTCTTCCCAGCTCTCCTGTGGCCCCGAAGCTGCCTTCGAAAGGCTTCAGGCGCGGCCGGGCGCTTCCCGGGACGCTCGGCGGCGGGTGTGTGAGGCAGCGGGGCCTGCTATGCAGGCCCGACCCACGCCCGCTCCTCCTCAGCGCGGCTCCTCCGCAAGGCTCCCGGCGCAGCCAAGGCGAGTGCGCGTGCGTGCGTGCGCGCGCGCGCGCGCGCGCGAGGACGCGGCGTCCCCGCGCACGGTCCCGCGGGCGCGAGGCGGGCCCGACTCCTCGGCCGTTACTGCCGCCCGCCCGCCCGGCCCCCGGCCCGCCCGCCGGCCCGCCGCCGGCCGCCGCGGGGCGCGCCTCAGTTCCCCCTCGCGACGGCCGGAGCGGGCCGTCGTAAAAGCGACCAGCGACAGCCTCCGGCCTCCACTTACGCCGTCCGCGTCGCTCACGCTGTGGTCCTCGGCCCTGTGGCCCGCGTAAGCCCGGCGAAGCCGTGTCCGTCCGTGCGCCGGTCCTCCGAGCGCGCGCCGCCGGGGCGGCGGCTCCGGGGATCTCGGGCGCCGCCCGCGCCGCCGCGCCGCCACCCGCCGCCGCACGCCGCCCGCCCGCCGGCCCGTTCTCTCTTCCGCCCGCCTTCCTCCCGCGTGCACCGCCGGCCGCGGCCATGTTGCCGTAGCGTGTTTTCTTCCTGCGAGGCGAGGGTCCGCGCGGACCGCGACGCGGCGGCGCCTCGCCTCTGCTCGCGTCGCTCGCGTCGCTGGGCTCGCGGGCGCCGGGCCTCTCGTCGCCTCCCACCGCCCTCGGCCCGCAGAGGCCCGTCGGCCCCCGGGCTCGGGGGGACCAGGGCCGGGGCCGGGCGCGCCGCCCCTGGGCGCGGGCGGCGGAGCGGGCGCGGAGCGGCGCACGGCTGGCGCCGACGGGCCGGGCGGTTCTTTGTGTTGGGCCTTCCGGCGGTCGTCCGCCACGCCGGAGCCGCCCCGGGCCCTGCTGCGCCCATGAGGCCGGGAGCGCGGAGCGTTAGTTAGGCCCGAGGCGGCGGCGGCGCGAGGTCGGCGGCGGGCCCGCGGCGGGGGTGCGGGGTCGGGCGGCCCCCGGAAGATGGTGTCTGGGCAGCGGCCTGCAGCAGCCCGTGCAGAAATGCGAGCCAAGAGAGCGCTTTCAATAAACCCGTTACCGTGCGAGGACAACCTGTGAGCGTTTGGCTGTGTGCTCGGGAGGGATGGAGGCAGGGCACAAAGGTTTAGCCAGGGGAACCCTCTTCCTGGGCGTTTGCATTTTGCGTCCGTGAGCCGTGTGGGAAGGCTGGCCGGTTTTTTAGGTGAAGCCGCATCGTGTCGAGTGAGAGTGTGTTTTAGGGGAATGGAGTGCAGTCCGTGAGAAATGACGTTTCAGGACTCGGATGATGAAAAAAGGAGGCCCCCTCGGTAAAGTGTGGACAACAAAAGCCTTTGCCACCGGCTTGCTATAGACGCTTGAACCAGTCTGCATATTCCAGAGGCGTTTTGTGATGCTTCCAGATGGGCGGGCTTATTAAAACAACCCCGGGTCCCAGGGATTCTGTCCCAAATACCAAAATGTTTGTTTGATGAACGCAAAAAAGAAAAACGGCAGGGGCTACCTGCCAGAATGTCTTTTCTGGCAGGATGTAGTATGGTCTATGCCATTGCCACCTTAAACAGTTTTTTTTTTTTTTTTAAACATACGAATCTAAAGCTTTCAAGTTAAATGTTTAAAATAATTTTTATCTGCGGTACTTGATTAGAGAAGGTAAAGGTCTCAGTTTTATGGAAACCCTTAGGTCAAAGATGAGGATCTTATTTTAGTTTTCCATTGTTTTTCGCTAGTGTGCATTGAGGTCTTCCAGAGGCTTTGTGGCATATGAAGACCATGACACTGATGGACTAGGGATTGTGCATGTACTTTTAAATGTCTCATTAAAAAACTTTAGGACAGTAAATACTGGTAGATAGCCACATAAACAACATTTGGGAGCTATATATTAGTTTTTAGGTCAGAAAGTTTAAGGGTTGTAGTTTTAGAGGGTTAGCCAGGTTTTCTGGAAGTTTGAATTTTTTCTTTTTTCTTTTTTCCGGGCTAGCATTCACGTTATTAGACTCAACACAAACAGTTGTGTATGAGTTGGTTCCTGCCACTCATCAGCCCTGCAGCCCTGGAACTGCTTGCCCTCCTCACTCCCATGTGCCAGTACTGCACTGTTCCTGCCCTCCTTCCTCTCCGTCCAGTAACACAGTAACACTCGTGTTTTCCCCTGAACATTTATCTTAATCTATACTTTTCTTTTTCTTTTTCCTTTTTTTTTTTTTTTTTTTTTTTTTGAGACAAAGGTTTCTCTGTAGCTTTGGAGGCTGTCCTGGAACTTGATCTGTAGACCTCGAACTCACAGAGATCCACCTACCTCTGCCTTCCAAGTGCTGGGATTAAAGGCGTTCACCACCAATGCCTGGCTTCTTTTTCCTTCTTAATTTGACCTTTTGAGTAACCTCTAAGACCTATGAGAACAAGGATGTCTGTCTGCATTGCCATGTAACTCAACGTTTGTGGCCTGAGTATGTGTTCAACAAATGAATTAGAGATTGAAATGTTTCCTTAGTAGATTTGGAAAAATAATACTGTGTCCTTACTTTTGTCCATCAGATCCATATGTTTGCTATATAACTAACAAAATCATTACATAAGATAAATTTACATTTTAGGTAATACCTTCTTTATATCTAGATTGCAAACGGAGGATTGAAACCTCCGTTTATCATATTTAGCACAGTGGCTTTCAGATGTTTTTGTTTTTGTTTTCTTCCGAGACAGGGTTTCTCTGTGTAGCTTTGGAGCCTATCCTGGCACTCGCTCTGGAGACCAGGCTGGCCTCGAACTCACAGAGATCCGCCCGCCTCTGCCTCCCGAGTGCTGGGGTTAAAGGTGTGTGCCACCAATGCTCGGCTTCAGATTTTTTATAGTTACAGCTCACATTGACATTGTGATATAGTACTTGCAAAAAATTTCATGGCTAGTTCTAATGGGTCTTAAGTGCCAAGCTCTTAGATTTCTGTTTCATTACATTAAAAAGGCTGTTGTGTACCTGGTATGGGCTTATATTCCTGGCACTTGGGAAATCAAGTTTGAGAACACCTTGGGTTGCATAATGAGAGCCCCTCTTTCAACAAAGCCTGATTGAGGCCTAATCTGACTTCGTTATTAAACTCAATCCGTTAAATATCCCAGAATTGTCAGTTTAAAATCATCTCTTGTATTGTAAGTGGTTGATGTTTTAGGGGCTCAGGTGGTGGGGTGGTGATGATGTTGGAATTTTTCCTTGTCTAAAATGGAGCCAGAAACTCATAGAATCTTTAGGTGGCCAAAATAACCCCAGAAGTGGGATTGTATGTGGGTGTGAGAGTAGAGGATGGCAGCATGCCCTTAGCATTGGACGGTAGTTTTGGAAAGGGATTTGCTGTCGCAGTCAGGGTGGGAGAAGCGTGAGGGTCTTGCTGGTGAGGAGATTACTGGATATTGAAGATTAGCATAAATGCAGAAGTAGGCCTTTAAGGACACACACTGCAGAGCAAATAATAAATTTCAAGATCTAGTGCTTGCTTTGTAGTATAAAATACAAAATCAAAATGAAAAGTTGGAACATAAATTTTAGCAAAAACCCTCCAAGCTGATTTGTATGTTAAGACCTAACAGTTCATAAAACAGTTCATTAACTGGGTTAGGATGAGTGCCTTGCTTAAATTTATGCTGGTGAAATTTTGTTTCTTGGGTGAGTCTTACTGAAGAAAAAGATTGAATTAAGAATTTTCAGACATACATAGTACAATAATGAGACCATTGTCAACAATTATCAACATTTTGTTGTTCCTTGACTCAGACAACTTTTCATTTGTTTTTTGAGGCAGTATCTTTGTGTAGCCCTGGCTGTGCTGAAACTCACTATATAAAGCAGGCCGGCTTTGAACTCACAGAGATCTGTCTGCCTCTGCCTTTAAATGCTGGGATTAAAGGGGTGTGCCACTACATATATCTCAGTTTATGACTTAATGTATGTTTCAGTACCAAATATGGCTCAAAATGAATTTAATGGGTTATGAAGATGGGTCATTGGGCAAAGGCACTTGATGCCGTCCCTGACACTATGAGTTCCATCTCGAACTCACTTGGTGGAAGGAGAGAACTGACTCCAAGTTGTTCTGTGACCTCCTCGTGTATGGTGGCATGTACCCACAATAAATACGGAAACTTAAAAACTAAGCTTAAGCATCTAATCTGAAACAGCCTAGCTATTTGTAAATGTGCTCATCAAGCAGTGTTGATAGTGCACGTTCTTAGCCTGAGAGATGCTGAGAGAGAACTCAGTTTTTGGTCACTCCTTTTGGGCAGGAAGTCTGGAATATATTCATTTCTGTGTGCTGATTGTTAGGTGGTGTGTGACAGCTTAATCCTCAACATTTTTTAAACCTTTTATAAGATTAATTTTTATTTTGTATCTAGGGATGTTTTGCATGCGTTTGTGAGTTTAGAAGCCCTGGTCATCAGACTCCCTAGAACTGGAGTTAGAGACAGATGCTTGTGAGGCACTGTATAAATGCTGGCACTGAACCTGGGTCTTCTGGTAGAGCAGCCCGTAACCACCGAGGCATCTCTTTAGCTCTCCTTTTAAAAATCTTAGCTTCGTCAGAAAGAAATTGGGGAGTGGAGTGGACTCTAGTGTTTGTTCTTGCTGTGTAGGCCTGCAAGTGAAAAAGGCTCTTCAGCTCTTCAGATTTGTTTCTCAGACATAAACTTAGGACATTTTTAGTTTTTTTTTTTTTTTTCTTTTTCCTCCTAGAGACACAGCATATTGTGGTATTGTGTAGCTTTTGCTGGCTGGTCTCTTGAATTCAGAGGTCTGCCTGCTTCTGCCTTCCAGATGATGGGATTAAAAGTGTGTGTATCACCATGCCTATCTATTTTTAAGATTTTCTAATTATGTGTGTGTGTAACTGTAGGTGCCTGTGAAGGCCAGAGGTGTTGGATCCCCCGAGCATGACTTACAAGTGGCCATAAGCTGCCCATTGTAGGTGCTGAGAATCAAATCCCAGTTCTCTGTAAGAGCAATACACTCTTAACTGCTAAACCATCTCTTCAGCCCCTTCAGCCTAATTAATTTTTGAAGGGTAGTTTATCAGATGTAGAATTTTTGGCTTACAGTCTTTAACTTTTCTTTCAGCATGTTAAGTATTTCATCTTATTGCATCCCAGGCTCTTTGGTTTCTGATTAGAAATTGACTGAAATATAGTTAAGGATCCATTCATTGTATGTGAGGAGTCACTTCTTGGGGATTTCAGAACCTTCTTTGGCTTTGAGAGAGTTTAGTTTTATATGTATACGATTGTTGGTGTGGCTCTCTTGAGGTCTTCCTGAGTTCCTAGGGTGTGTAGGCTCCTATGGTTCGTCAGATTTGTTAATTTGGGGCCATTTCTTCAAACCCTGCTCACCTTGTCTTGTCTCACTCTTCAGTGCATGTTCTGATACTCTGGATGGTGTTAGGGTCTCTTAGTCTTTGTTCAGTTTTTTAAGTTATTTTTTTCTTTAGTTACTTGATTGTATAATTTCAGTACTTTTTTATGACTCAGTTTTGGGACTGAGGTCCCAAAAAACTGGTCATTTTGAATGTTATGATGTAGTTATTTGGGGGAATTTTTAGGATATATCTACTCCCCTGACTGCTTATTACTTGTGATTTGTTTGGTTTTTAAATAACTTCTCTGGCCGGGCGTTCGTGGCACATGACTTTAATCCCAGCACTCAGGAGGCAGAGGCAGGCGGATCTCTGAGAGTTTGAGACCAGCCTGGTCTACAAGAGCTAGTTCCAGGACAGTCTCCAAAGCCACAGAGAAACCCTGTCTCGAAAACCTCCCCCCCAAAAACAAACAAACAAAAAAACTTCTCTGAACTGATTTCACAGAGACTGCTTATTTTGTGTAGTTACTTAAGTCTCCACCTGTCATCTTAGTGCTTAGCCATGGAATTGACATTTCTTTTATATTCCCGGAGTCACAAAATAATATAAAAAAGCACATCCTGCTTTTGTAAATTGGCTGTAGCTGAAATACTTCAGTGTTCATTAGGTCATCTATAACTCTGCCTTGCTCTACCTCCTGCTTACCCAGAGCCCAATCAGCAGTCAGAGATGTAAATTTGGGTCCTCTCAGGTGTTTTCTGAGAGTGTATCTAGACCTGGACATACATGAGGTGCTCTTGAGTCCCAATTCCCCAGTGCTCTTCAAAACCCTCTCCTCATCCTCAGCCTCCTCTTTTCCAGGCTTTTTGGTGGGTGGATAGTTTCTTTTGTCTACAGGTTGGCCATAGTTGCTTTGGACTACTACTGCCTAGATTGCTCCTTTAGCTCTGAACTCCAAGAGGGTACAACGAAGGCAGTCTCTTAGTTTACCCCAGAGATCCAATGGGCAAGTCTCAATGCACAGTCAGATGCTTTGGGGTGTGAACAGGCACTGTGAAGCTTAGGAGAGAATTCACAGTACTTCATTTTGCTGCTTAGTAGCTGTTTCTTTTTCAAGCTCCCTTAAGTGTTTTGTTTACAAGTTTTTTAAATTTTATTTTATTTTTCAGGGAAAGTTGATTTCTGACACTTTGTAGTTTTAATCAGTTTAATGTTGGCTCAGTGGCCAGGCAGGTTCTGTTCCACTGTCTCTAGCAAGTTAAAAGAATTTTATAGTGACTATAAGGTGTGTTGGTCACTTCCCCAGTTGTGTTGTATGTGTGTGTGTGTGAGTGTGTATACCTGTGCGCATGTGTGTGGACGACAGTGGTTCATGTATCACTCACCACTTTTTTTGAGACAGACTCTCACTGAACATGGAACTCATCCATTTGATTGAGCTAGTCTGGCTGGCCGTGAGCTTGAGGGATTCCCCCCTCTATCTCCTCCTATGCCCTAGCTCTGAGGTTACAGATTCAAAAGCTTCTGCTTATAGTGGGTGTTTTGGGGATCTGAACAAAGTCTTTATGCTTGTGTGGCAGATACTTCATCAACTGAGACCTCTTCCCAGTCCTTAAGTATAATTTTGCAGATATGGAAGTATCTTGTTTACATGACCACCTTGGAAGGTGATCCTGTGAGCATGTAAGTTAAAGGGCACTTTCTAGGTTGAGGTTGTGTGGTTACAGATCAGCTCTGGCCTTGTTACTGAACTGCTGTCCTGGACCATAGTGCTGTCTTCCAGTAAATGTTTGCTTACTTGAATGGACTATTGCTAAATTTAAATAAACATGTATCAGCTGCTACTTGTCTCATGGCCAAAGTTTGCTGAGTCATAGATTTACAATTACTAGACCCCTGCCTCAAGCTAACCCAAGGGTCTGGAAGACAAGGAGGAGTTGATGAGACGAGTCATTATAGGTGCCATTTATCATATGCTAGAAACTTTCATCACCCAGCAAGGGGCCTTCAAGTTTACTGAGGAGGAAGCGTGGTCCCTTGTTAGAAGAAACTTGCTAGTGCAGGATTTAGAGTTAAGAGCATTGAAACAGGGAATATGGTGTCCCCCATTTGTTTTATTGGGCACTCCCTGTTCCTTAACATCTGGACTCAGGCAAGTTGTCTTCCTCATTTGTGTTCTTCATGACTGGTATAAACTGGCATTACTGATACAAACTGGAACTTTAAAAAGAATTTATCTGTAACCTGAAGAAATGGAAGAGGAGTAGGAAAATATAAGAACAGAAACAGGTTTCAGGACACTTAAACGTGTTTTTCTAAAGATTTTGAGCTATAATTATTCCACTAAATACAATGCCTTCACGGTATCCATGTTATAGCACACTACGGAGTTCCCTTCCCTCCCAGTGTGTGCACATGTATACACATGTGTGGAGGCTGGGGGTTGATGTCAATGCCATAGTCACTCTCCACCTTATTTATGTGGGACAGAGGCTCTTAATTGAATTTGGAGCTTTCTAATTGACTGGACTGGCTGGCAGTCAAGCTCTAGGACTCTTAACAGGATGTTGAGCATCCAAACTCAGGTCCTCATGCTTGCATGGCCAAGTACTTTATCCACTGAGCCAGCTCCCCAGTTGCAGAGTTTTCTCCCTTTCAAATAATTACACAATCATCTATTGTGAGTATAAAACACATTAAGAAGGCAAACAAATCATTTTCTCTGACTGTACTTGAGTTTTCACCTTTTGTTATCTATAGTGACACTATTGTGAGTACTGATACACAAATAACTTCAAGCCCTGTATTGTTTCTTTCAGGTGTATGACAATGGATTGTCACACCAGTCATTGGTTTTGGAGCCCACTCTAATAAAAAATAACGTTTATCTGAACTAATTATATTTGCAGATTCTTTGCTATTTCTAAGTAAGGACACATTCTGAGTTCCTAGTGATTAAGATTTTTGATGGGCACTAATTGTCTGATGAAAGGAAATATTGGGCTTTGTTTCTGGTTCCTGTGCACAGAGTTCTTAAAACTCTTGGAATTTATTTTCTTTTTATGCTAATGAAATGAGTGGAGAGTGGTTTCCATAGCTGTGGGATATAGGAGCTGGTTGTTTGAAAAGCCAACCATGTGTGTTTAAGGAGTTAGAACTTTCAGTTTCAACTCTTAACCTTCCAGAAATGCAATCATAGTCATTCCCTTTATGGTGGACACATCAGTGAACTGAGAGAGTGGCATACCCTGGCTCTTTACTAACTCCTCACTCAGTTGGTCTTTGTAAAACTAAAAGATAGTTTGATGTGTAAATTGTACTGATTTAAACAGTCACTCTGTAGCATCAGCACTTCCCCTTTAGTTCTGACAACCCCAGAGTTAGGACTCCATTCCACATATAGCACTGCTTCGGCAGAAGATAGTAAATGAGATCCAGGCTACCTACTGTCATGCTTGGGCAGGCTCAGGTTCTACAGTTTAGTGGAATAGTTCATAGGGAAAGAAAGAGCTTTGGTTGGCTTATTTTCATTTGCTGGACTGCGCCTTTGCGGGGATAAGATGCTGCGGGTTCTGATGGTGTCCAGTTTGTCAGATCTTCCAGTGGGTTTGGTTTTACTGTTACATATAAGGATCTTTGCCTAGCCCAAGAACAAAGATTTTTTTTTTTGTGCTTTTGCAGAGTATTGATTCAGATTCACTTTGTTTATTTATTTTTTATCATGGCCATGCATTGTTGGTGAATTTTCATTTCCCTTGTATTAAGGTATTTAAAGATAACTCTGGGTCACTGGGTAGATAGGAATTTCAGTACTCAAAGAAAGGATAGAATAAATAGTCTTTGCAGAAATGGTTTGGAAGTTGTTTAATGGACAACAGTCTTCATGAGTAATGAGCAACCATGGTTATGGGGGAGATCAATTGTTACTCTATTGCAGTATTTAAGATACATAGTTTTAAATGAAGTACAAAGAATCCAGGAAACTATGAACTACTCACAGGAGGAAAAGAAATAGAAACTCCCCACTAAAGGCCCAGAAACACTTTGAAGTAACTGTCTTAAACACTCAAATTTCTTTAAGAAACCTTGGGCCACAAAAGAAGAAACCAAAATAAATGAACAAGCATACACTAAAAGAATTCTGGAGGACAACATGCTCAGAAAATACGACAGAGCAGTAAAGATAAATTACAAAGAGGAAGCAAGGGACAATTCTAGAACTAAAAAGTATAATCTCTGAAATAATCTCTAGACAGTTCAATAGGAGATTGAGCAAATGTGGAGTTATGTGAGAATATCCTTTTAATGGAGAAGTGGGGGACGGGCAGACCTGAAGGATCTGTGGGTTACCATGAAGTGTATACCTAAACACATGCACATATCCAGGCGAGCACAGGGAATGTCAGACAAGGATAAATACCCCCGGATTCCGATGCAAGGCATAAATCTGCATGTCTAAATAGCACAAAGTGGAAACTGATTTACAGTCAGGAGACTGGAAGGTTCCTAGGAGATCTGGGTACCCTTTAAGTTCTTGGTGGTGCTTGTTTAGAAGTGTCACTGTTCTTACATGGTCCTTCTGTGTGTCTTATCCCCAAATCTCCTTTTTCTCAAAAGGATACCAACCATTGATTTAGTGTCCTCTTAATGTCCAGTATTATCTCAACTTGAAATCATTTCCATCTTATTTCCCCCTCCACCCCCCAAAAAACAGTAACAGGGTAATTTTCACAAATCTTTTGGGAGGAAATGATTCAGTTATTGTGGATCTGTTAGCCACAGAGATCTTGTTTGTGGTTTTCTGTGCATGTTGTTTTCATCTCTGTGAATCGTAGTTTTATAGGATATAAGGCATTCCAAATTCTGTTATCCCACTGCAGCCCCAGCTCCTGGTTCAGCCGTATTTCTAGGTTACCTTGTAGTGATGAGGCCTCTCCTCCTGCTCTCCAGATTTTCTCCTTGCCTTTGGCTTTGGGACATTTTAACTGGTCTGTGTGTCTCTTTATTGTGTTGTAAATTAAATTTGTTGTGCTTTTCTAGATATGAAGGCCCATTTTCTAAAAATAAACAAATAAATAAATAAAATTTGGGAAGTTTCTAGCCATGTCTTCAGATATTTTTGTACTCTGATCCTTTGTACCCTTCTTCTGGTATGTCTTTTGTGTTTATATTCATGAGATAGTGATGGTCCAGATTTTCTGCAGTAGTGGTCATTTAATGTTACTCTTTATTTTACCAGCTTGAATCTGCTTTTATGACTGTTGTAAATGGATTTTGTTTGTTTGAGGCAGAGTCTCACACTGTAACCCTGGCTGTCCTATATCTTGGGCTGATCTCATTTACTGCAGTCTACCTGCCTCAGCTTCCTAAGTGAGTGCTAGTGTTACATGTGAGTTACCATGCCTGGTTTCTGCAGTGTATGCACCTGCAAGCACGCAGGTCAGAGAACAACTTGCAAAATTTTTTTTCTCCCCTCCACCTTTTTGTGGCTTCTGGGGCCTTGAACTCTGGTCTTCAGGCCCATTGACAAGGACCTTTACCCCTGCTGAGCCATCTTGCCAGCCCTCCTGTTATTTTTAATTTCAAGATTTATTTGCTGTGGCATTGCTTCCTTCTAGTTGAACATAAATATCTGTGATAGCTACTTAAATGTTTTATGAACCTCTCATAAGTAGTTTCTGCTGCCTGCTTGCTCCCATCCCATGTATGAAGGGTTATATGTCTGCTGTGCCATAAGACTTTCCCTGGAGAGAGGAAAAATTCTCTCTCTCTCTCTCTCTCTCTCTCTCTCTCTCTCTCTCTCTCTCTCACACACACACACACACACACACACACACACACACACACACACACACGCCTATTTACCTCAGAAAAGAAAATCACAACAGATCAAAGTACGGATACCACCAAAATCCAGTTTGGTGAACAACTGAGTTTAATGGGGATATGTTTACTTACAGGGATATGAATGAGAAGTTTCTTATAGGAGCAGACATGATTCAATAGACAGCTTTTTCACTAAAGCCCACCCCACCCATCCTGGGTGATAGCCCACAAAAGCTGAACACCTGGAGCTCACAGCCTTCAGGCAGCTCCGTATGTTGGAAAGTGTTGGTCTAAACCTTTTCTGGGTATCTGGTCTGGTGTGATTTCAAGATTCTTTTCAGCTTGGCTGGTCTGAGAATCTTTGCAATTTGACTTTGAAGCCTGAGAGTGACTCTCAGCAGTCTTTGTTGTTTACTCCTGAGAGGGAGGGGCTGTGAATCTGATCAGTTGTAGAGACTTTCTGAAGCAATTTTGAGTTACTTACCTTTGGCTTAAGGATTTTCCCTGCAGGATGGACTATTTCAGTCTTGAGGAAACTGCTACCCAACACTGGCTTGTAGCAACCCTCCCCGCTTTCTTTTCTTCCTGGAAATGGGCATTTGAGGCAATACCTTGGAGTGGCTGTGGGTGCTGGTTTCCCTACTACTTCTCTCTAGGTTTCTTACTGTTATGTGCTTGTTGATTCCTTTGCTGACTGCCTGTCATCCCCCAGCTGTGAAGCTTCTGTTTCCCTCTTCAGCAGGGATATCTGGGCTAAGTGTCCCACAAGTGGGTCTTGGTGTGGGAGAAGGGTTCCTTCCCCTGATAGGCCCCTACAGCTGAGCCTCAGCAGCAGGTAGGTTGGGGGTGGGATGAAAGATACCAGAGGTTCTAGCCCTTAGTGAGAGAACCAGGAACAACGAGCTCGGTGGTTTTGGGGGTCTTTTGCTGCTGCAGCTTTGAACAAACACACAGTGAATTTCTATAATATGTCTTTCCATTTGGTACTTGTCCTTAGATTCTTCTCAGTGACTTTATATAGTCACTTTTTAAAATCAGGTTTTGTTTATTTTGGCTTTGGTTTTTTTCAAGACAGGGTCTTACTATTATAGCCTTGGCTGTTCTGGAACTTGAACTATGTAGACTCATAGAGAACTACTTGCCTCTGCCTCCCAAATCCTGGGATTAAAAGTGTGCACCACTACACCCAGCTAAAACGTTTTTTATTTATCAGGAGTCCAGTCTGGGTAAAGGTTGATATGATTGATGGTTTTGTTAGAACCTTAGTGGTTAATTTTCCAGTCTGAGCTAGAGAAGTGCCCTAGGCAATAGGAATTTGTGTCACCCAAGTGTTCTGGGCCTGGGTGGACTCTCTGAACAAACCAACTGCTGCCTCTTTCTTTGCAATGTCCTCTCACCCAACCCAACATGTCACGTGAAAACTAATTCAGTTCTTAGTGTTTCCTCACAAAATAACTATCAGGTTTCTCTCCTATTATAAAAAACTTACTGTCAAATTTAAACTTCCAGCAAATTTGTGAGTTAAATAATAGATTGATTTTACAAAAAAAAAAAAGGGAGGCTGTATTTCTGATGCTTTTCTGAGATACCTCAGTGTTGATATGTGAGCTGTGCTGTGTGTGTGTGTGTGTGTGTGTGTGTGTGTGTGTGTGTGTGTGTGTGTGTGTGTATGTGTGTGTGTGTGTAATATGCACTTAAGACTTCATATGAAGCAAAACACCCACTGCTGCCTTCTGTTCTGATTTATGCCTTAGTGGGCAAACTTTGGATATACCAAGTTAAAAACAATACAGTTAAATTTTTTTTGTTGGGTTTTTGAGACAAGGTTTCTCTGTGTAGCTTTGGAGCCTGTCCTGGGACTGCCTCTGTAGACCAGGCTGGTGTAGAATTCACAGAGATCCGTCTGCCTCTGCCTCCCGAGTTCTGGGATTAAATGCGTACACCACCACTGTCCCCCCAAAATTTTTGTCCCTTTAGGTTTGACTTTTTTTTTTACTTTTTTTAATAAAATGTGATCAATAAATAGAAAAATTTTATGTAGCTTACATTATATTTCTGTTACTTAGAAAAATGTGAAGGCTGAAAAATTATTACAGGAGGTCTTTTTTTTTTTTTTTTTTTTTTTTTTTTTTTTATGACAGGGTTTCTCTGTGTAGCTGTGGAGCCTATCCTGGAACACACTCTGTAGACCAGGCTGGCCTTGAACTCACAGAGATCCACCTGCCTCTGCCTCCCGAGTGCTAGGATTAAAGGTGTGTGCCACCAATGCCCGACTTAGGAAGGAGTCCCTAATTTTTAACAAAACACCTATCCCCTTTGTGTAGTTAAAAAAAAAAAAAAATATATATATATATATATATATATATATATATAATTAAAAAAATGCTGTTCTTACTGATTTTTCATACCTAGTATTCCATAAATTTTTTGATTGCTTTTATTTTATTAAAAAAAAAGAAGCTTCAGCTTCGCTGAGGATTTATGATAGCTATTTGTGGAACTTTGTATCTGGAGGGTTAAGCTGGGTTCCCAAGGAAGTTGGTATCCTGGTTGATTTAATTGCCTTTGTTTGTCTTGATTTAACAAAACTGACTTGAATGGACTCTTCTCCACAGATGACGACTTTGACCAGTTTGACAAGCCTGGCGCAGAACGGTCCTGGAGAAGAAGAGCTGCAGATGAGGACTGGGACAGGTGTGTGCACACTTGGGCTTCCCTGGGGTATCAGTGTGATGTCTATGATCCTCTGCTGGATACAGAGATCTTTATTTACCAAAGATAGTGAGCGTGGGGGCCCTTTGGTGTCCTCCTACATCAGCCTCCCTGTTGGGCTGATGGGAGGTTTCTTCAGGCCTCACTAGGGCCTGGTCCAAGCTTGTGTTGTAGGTAGCTGTGTGGAACATGAGTTTGCTTTCTCTCTGTTCATTGAATAGCACCACAACCATATGGATGCCACAGAATCTTTTGCTGTATATCCTACCTATCCAGTAGTTATTGAGACTTTAAACTTTTTGCCATTTTAATATGTACTGATTTAATTTCGTTTCTCTAACTAGTTGTGTAAGGTGAACTTACCCGCTTAGTAGTCCACACTTGCACACACAGTGGAAAACAGTTGGTGATGGCTGATGTCAGCTCAGTGTGGCGGGTGCCTCTAAGGGGGAAACTCTGCTTTTAGAGGACTGAAGGTACACAGCCTGGCTGTATCAGGTGCTGAGGTGAATGAACAACAACAAAAAATATACTATGGTCTCATACTGATTTTTTAAGAACAAGTGCCTAAAGAAGTTTACAGAATGGTTTACAGTGGAGTCTTCGATGGTCAACATAAGTTTGATTAGCCTTTCCTGACTTATTCAGTGTATCAGTCAGGATTCTAGAGAAAGGACTGTTAGGGTGTGTGTGAAAGAGATGTATCTTATTTGTATGGATGGAAGGGGGAGTGTTGTTGCTTGTTTCTTTATTCTGACTTTTTTGGCTCTTAGCTCTTTGTTCTTTTGGGGGGTCTGCCACCCAGCTCCCAAATAATTACACAGAGACTTATTGTTACTTATAAATGCCCAGCCTTAGCTTGGCTTGTTTTTCCCTGGCTGTCCTGGAAGTTGATCTTTAGACCAGGTTGGTTGGAACTCAGAGATCTGCTTGCTTCTAACTCCCAAGTGCTAGGATTAAAGGTGTGCGCCACCACTGCCTGGCTTCTTTTCTTACTTCTGTGTATCTTGCTTTCACTCTTAGACCATGGCTGGCTGGGGGCTAGGTGGCTGTCCCTCTTCTCCTTGTTATATTTTGTTCCTTCTCCCTTCTCAAATTTCTTCTCCTGTTTATGCCCTCTTCCTGCCTTTCTCTTGCCTCAATATTGGCTGTTTAGCTCTTTATTAGACCATCAGGTGTTTTAGATAGGCAAAGAATCACAGCTTCATAAGAGTTAAACAAATGTAGCATAAACAAAAGCAACACATCTTTACATCATTAAACAAATATTCCAGAGCATAAATAAATACAACACACCTTAAAATAATATTCTACAACAGGGGAGGTATGTATGTATTACATGGTTTTGACAAAGTTAAGTTTTTAACAGAGTACAGTTGCCTCAAATTGATTACACTAGTTGATATTTACCTTTTTATTCAGACTTTCAGGCACATGTGAAAGTATAATATAGCACATTGAACCTAATGTACTGTCATCCAACTTGAGTGATTATCAGTTTTTATCTGTACAATCTGCAAACCCCTCAAATCAGATGTAGTTTCACCTGAAAACACTTGACTATTTCTTAAAATACAGAGTGTTTACACATAGACCTGCATCAAGTCTAAGAAAGATCCTTGTTTATTCATGCCTAGCTAATGATCAATTTTTCCTATTACCTCTTATGTTTGTATTTGTGCCTGTGTCAGTGTATTCTCATATAGGCAGGTACATGACTACTTTCCTGTGGTTTGAAATTATATTCAGATAAAGGTCTGTATTTTAAAGTGTTGGCTCTTTCTGTTTGTGTTTTCTGTTACTACAGTGAAGTGCTTGGACAGTTAACATAAGTTGTGTGTTTTGGCTCCTAGTTTAGGAGGCTCTAGTTAATGATGGAGTAGCTCATTAGCTTTGGGCTTCTGATGAGGAAACACATCACGGTGGAGGCGTATGCCAAGTAAAACCACTCATACTCTGAACCAGGATCATACCCACGTCTCACCATCCCCTGAGAATCTTCCTGGAACCTCTTACTAGGCCCTGTCTCCCTATTTATACCAGTGCCACCCTGGAGACCATGCCTTTTTTTTCTTCCTTTTTTAAATTTTTTTTTTTTAAATTAGAAACAAGCTTCTTTTACTGTCAATCCCAGTTCTCTCCCTCCCCTCCTCCCCTGTCCCTCACTGACCCCCTATTCCATCCCCTTTCTGCTCCCCAGGGAGGGTGAGGCCTTCCATGGGGGATCCTCAAAGTCTGTCATAGCATTTGGAACAGGGTCTAGACTCTCTACCATGTGTCTAGGCTGAGAGAGTATCCCCCTGTGTGGATTGGGCTCCCAAAGTCCATTTGTGTACTAAGGGTAAATACTGGTGCACTACCAGAGGCCCCATAGATTAACCAGATCTCCAAACTGACATCCTTGTTCAGGGGGTCTGGATCAGTCTTATGCTGGTTTCCCAGCTATCAGTCTGGGGTCCATGAGCTCCCCCTTGTTCAGGTCAGCTGTTTCTGTGGGTTTCACCAGCCTGGTCTTGACCCCTTTGCTCATCATTCCTCTCTGCAACTGATTCTACAGTTCAGCTCAGTGTTTAGCTTTGGGTGTCTCCTTCTGCTTCCATCAGCTACTGGATGAAAGCTCTAGGATGGCATATAAGGTAGTCATCAATCTCATTATCGGAGAAGGGCATTTAAGGTAGCCTCTCCACTATTGCTTATATTGTTAGTTGGGTCAACATTGTAGATCTCTGGACATTTCCTTAGTGCCTGATTTCTCTTTAAACCTATAGTGGCTCCCTCTATGATGGTATCCCTTTTCTTGCTTTCTTCTATTCTTCCCCTAAATGATCTTTCTGCTCTCTCATGTCCTCATCTCCCCTCCTCTTCTCCCCTTCCCTTTCTTCTAACTCCCTCTCCCTTCCTCCCTCCCCATGCTCCCAATTAGCTCAGAAGATCTTGTCCCTTTCCCCTTCTCCAGGGGACCATGTGTCTCTCTTAGGGTCCTCTTTGTTTCCCTGCTTCTCTGGTGGTGTGGATTGTAAGCTACTACTCCTTTGCTCTAGGTCTAAAATCCATATATGAGTGAGTACATACCATGTTTGTCTTTTTTGACTGGGTTACCTCACTCAGGATGGTTTCTTCTAGTTCCATCCTTTGCCTGCAAATTTCAAGATTCCATTGTTTTTTTCTGCTGAGTTGTACTCCATTGTGTAAATGTACCACATCTTCTCCATCCATTCTTCAGTTGAGGGGCATCTAGGCTGCTTCGAGGTTCTGGTTATTACAAATAGTGCTGTGATGAACATCGTTGAACAGATGTCCTTATTGTATGAATGTACTTCTTTTGGGTATATGCCTAAGATTGGAATTGCTGCATCTTGTGGTAGACTGATTCCCATTTTCCCGAGGAACTGCCATTCGGGATTTCCAAAGTGGCTGTATAAGTTGGCACTCCCACAAGCAGTGGAGGAGTGTTCCCCTTTCTCCACATCATCTTCAGCATAAACTGTCATTGTTTTTTTTTTATTTTAGCCATTCTGACAGGAGTAAGATGGTATCTCAGTTGTTTTGATTTGCATTTCTATGATGGCCATGGATTTTGAGCACTTTCTTAAGTGTCTTTCAGCCATTTCAGACTTGTACAGTAGGAACTTTGAGTCTTTAAAGAAAGAAATTAAAGAAGATACCAGAAAATGGAAAGATCTCCCATGCTCTTGGGTAGGTAGAATCAACATAGTAAAAATGGCAAACTTGCCAAAAGTAATCTACAGAGTCAACACAATCCCCATCAAAATCCCAATACAGTTCTTCACAGACCTTGAAAGAACAATACTCAACTTCATATGGAAAAACAAAAAAACCCATGATAGCCAAAACAATGCTGTACAATAAAGGATCTTCTGGTGGCATCACCATCCCTGACTTCAAGCTCTATTATACAGCCATAGTTCTGAAAACAGCTTGGTATTGGCACAAAAATAGATAGATAGCCCACTGGAATAGAATTGAATACCCTGATATTAACCCACACACCTATGAACACCTTATTTTTGACAAAGATGCTAAATCTATACAATGGAAGAAAGATAGCATCTTCAACAAATGGTGCTGGCACAACTGGATTTGGACATGCAGAAGATTGCAGATAGGTCCATATCTGTCACCATTCACAAAACTTAAGTGCAAATGGATCAAAGATCTCACCATAAATCCAGCCACACTGAATCTTCTAGTAGAGAAAGTGGGAGATACCCTTGAACGAATTGGCACAGGATACTGCTTCCTGAACATCACACCAGTAACACAGACATTGAGATCTTCAATTAATAAATGGGACCTCCTGAAACTGAGAAGCTTCTGTAAGGCAAAGGACTCAGTCAGTAAGACAAAACGACAGCCCACAGAATGGGAAAAGATCTTCACCAACCCCACATCTGACAGAGGGCTGATCTCCAAAATATACAATGAACTCAAGAAGCTGTCACCAAAACACCAAACAATGAAATTAAAAAGTGGGGTGCAGAACTAAATAGAGAATTTTCAACAGAGGAATCCGAAAATGGCTGAAAGAGAATTGTTCTTTCAAGAGACCATGTCTTTACCTGAGTCATGGCCTTTGGAGGCCATTTATCAAAACTGAAGTCTTTAGTTCCTTGTGAAAGAAACAAAACACTATATGTCCAACGATTTCTGCTTGACTGCTTATTTTTAGATAGTATAACTCCTTATGTTATGTAAATGAATACAGGTGTAGAGATTGCTTGCATTGAGGTCTTAGTAAAGATACGTGGAAGTCTCTTGTGTCTGTCATGTACTTTTAAGTTCTGGAGAACTTGAAGTAGTCACAGTGGTTTGGTTTCTGTAATGTGTCTATTAACTAGGAAGTTCTTCCAAGACACAGACAGACAGGAGATATTCATTTCCCCATTTCCAGAGTAATTACCTGTAACATCTTCCACTCCTGAGCATTGTTTTAGAATAATTTTAAGTCATAGACTCTTAAATCAGTTGTGTTTTAATTTGCTATAGCTATTCTCTTAGTGGTGGTCAGATTGTCCTAATAGTTTCTCAGTTGGAATTAATTCCAGGTTGGCTCTTGAGTATGTCTGATGTTAGGATCTGTAGTTTTTGGGCCTTCCCTCCCTCCTCCCTCCCTCCCTCCCCCCTCCCTCCCTCCCCCCCTCCCTCCCCCCCCTCCTCTCCCCCCTCCCCTCCCTCCCCTCCCTCCCCTCCCCCCCCTCCCTCCCCCCTCCTTTCCCTGCCTGCCTGCCTGCCTGCCGTGCTGGTTTTGGTTATGGTGTAAGACAGCCTGGTTCTATTACTCTCCTCAGAATGGGAAGCAGTTGTCTGTGTTTATGAACCAGCTTCTGTTCCCACATGGCCTGCAGGAAGATGTTTGCACATTCAAGATTCAGTGTTATGCATATTTTTGATACTGTTTAAGCATAAAACACCTTCTGCCTGCTTGCATAATGGAGAAGTTTGGAAGAGTGATTGGTACAAAAACCTGCTCTCATGTTGCATCAGTGGAGATTGCAAGATAATACCACGATGCTGGCTCAGCATCTGAAAAAAACTCAAGTTCAAGCAAGACAGGAGCACACTGAGAAGGTCTTAACTGATAATCATTTAATGAATGTTTATTTAGGGAGTGGGCTTAAAGGATCAGCAGGGCACCCAGAATATAGTAGTTCCTACCCAGGCCCTAGAGGAAGGCAGGTTTGGGAGGCAGGAAAGCTGTGGTGGTGGTGGTGGGGTTGATCTTATACTGCCTTGGATTGTGTTTGGGGGTGGGGGTGAGGGAGTTGATTTCTATCTTTCTGCTTGGTGACATTTCTCTAGGTGTTTTCCATTAGTTTGACTGAATCCAGAAGCCAGAGGTAGGGACAGCTTGTGTGAGCCGTTTCTGGAGGACATAGGCTGTCTAGAATGGGTTGAAAGGGACTAGAGTGCACAGGAGCCAGGAAAGCAGGAGACTGGACTTTCAAGCAATGGCCATGCTGTCATACGTAGCCAGATGACTGACAACTAATTAAATAAAAAGTCATTAAGAATTGGTTTCTTATTTTCAAATGCTTTTGCTACTTAGCAAAAGTTGCATATCCTTTGTAGTTTTTGCTGTAATTATGAATACCTGTCTTATTACCATCCCAATTAGTGTCTTGGGAACCTGGTATCACCTTCCACTTTCCATTGCTTAAAGCTGTGGCAAGGAGGGATCCTCATTTTCAAAGAGGTACTTGCATGTTTTTGGTCATGTAGGATCAGGTTCTCAAATAGGGCATTGGCTGGCAGCTTATTTTCCTGCCTTCACAGGAGGAATATAACATAGTAAATAATCAAATCCCAGATATTACTGGCTTTAAAATGTTGGGAGGAACTGTGCAGAAGTCAGAAAGGTGGTTTTGTTTGTTTGTTTTTTGAGACAGGGTTTCTCTGTGTAGTCCTGGCTGTCCTAGAACTCTTAGTAGACCAGGGTAGCCTTAAACTCACAGAGATCCATCTTCCCCTGCTTCCCAAGTGCTGGGATTAGAACTGTGTGCCACCAAACCCAGCTAGAAAGGTGGTTTTTGAAGTCCTTGCCTTGTATCTCTCCTTTGTGTGACTTTTGGCAGGTCTTGTCCATGTTTCTGTTTTTGAAGTGAAGGTATGAGACTTAATTACAGGGTAACTTACAGAGCCTAGCATGTGAACTGAATGATTTGTCAGGTTTTATGGGAGTGTGCATTTCTTTTACAACTCCATCTCTGCATTCGTAGCGCTCCTAGTATTGTGTTCAGCAACACACTAAAATAGTAAATTCGTGCTAGTGTTAATCTCAAAACCAATAGAATTTGTTAACCTGAGCCCAATCTAGTGATAGCCATTTTTTCTCTTATCAAAAATACTGTTTTAATGTGTTTTCTCTGCTTTGAGGGCCTAGATGTTATATGTATATCACAATATGTACTGGTGCTAAGAATGTAGAAATAGAACTGCTAAGGAACAAAGGGAATGGGGAGAAGAGGGAATACCTTATATACCTGAATGGAAATGGACTTACGTAACCCTGAATAATAAAAAAATTTTAAAAATTCAGTGAAGGTATTTCAAGCTTCTTGATGTGTTAAAGGTTCCCTCTGGAGCCTGGAGAAAATATGCACCTACTCACTTCAGCACAAAAGCATGTTGGGAAACATGGTAGGTGACTACTGTGATTTCCACCCACATGCCTTAGTTAACTACATATAATTTTATAAAGTTATTTTAAATTTAGATTTTTAAAAATTTATGTATGCACATACATGCATGTGTGTGTGTGTGTGTGTGTGTGTGTGTGTGTGTGTGTGTGTGTGTGTGTGTTTCTCTGTCTCTTGCGAGATGTGAGTGAGTGTAGTGCCATTGGAGGCCAGAAGAGGAGTGTTTGATTTCCATGGAGCTGGAATTGAAGGTGACAGTGAGTTGCTTGACATGGGTGCAGGGAACTGAACTCTGCAAAAGCTGGAGGTGCTCTTGACAGCTGAGCTACCACTTCAGCTCAGTTATTTTAAATTCCTTCCTTTTGTTTCCAGCTAATTTAATGAGTATTGGATTATTTCATGTGGGTTTTTTTTTTCTTCCCGATTAATGGTATTGAGCACCTTTACAATCCTAAGTTTTTAAAGATAGGAGAAAGCTTAGCTATTCCTTTGTATGTATCTCGTGTTTTGCTGATTATTAAGCAGCTACAAAGGGATTAAAGACTGTACTGTGCTGCCAAACCTCGGCCTAAGTCTAGTAAGCCATCTTCTGTGTTGAGCCTGACCTCAGATGACAAAGACTTGTCCCTGTGTCCTTGAAAATATCTTTATTAACATAGAGGAAGGAAAGTGTAGTATAGCTACCTGAAAGTTCCAATACCCTGGAGTCTCTACTGGATATCTGATTGACTTTCATTTTCTAGTCTGATAGTAGTGACATTTTGCATTTCTCTTTCCCCAGTGAATTGGAAGATGACTTGCTTGGAGAAGATTTACTGTCTGGAAAAAAGGTAAGAAATAAGGTCACTTAGAAGAATTATTTAATTGTACCTAAAATAGGGACACACCACCATCACTTACTTGTACATGGAATGAATTTCCAGAAGCTGAGCATGGACTAGAATTTGTAAATGGAGTGATTGTTGTATTGCTGTAGACTGACTGAGAGCTACTGTGGGATATTTTAAGATGTGTTCCATTTTTTTATGTTGTGTAGCACAAAAAATGCAAAGATATGTTGCATTCTTTTTTATGTTCTATTTTTTTAACTCTGTGAAGGTGTTACTTTGCCTGTCTAAGACACCTGATTGGTCTAGTAAAGAGCTGAATGGCCAATAGCAAAGCAGGAGAAAGGATGGGCGGGGCTGGCAGATGGAGAAGGGAAATCCGGAAGAATTGGATCAAAGAATGAGAAAAGAAGGGGCCAGCCACCCAGCTACACAGCAAGCCATGGAGTAAGAAGTAAAGAAAGGAGTATAGGATAAAGGTACAAGTTCAAAGGCAAAGAGTAGACAGAATAATTTAAGAGAAGCTGGCTAGAAATAAGCCAAGCTAAGGTTGGGCATGCCATAAGTAATAATGAATCTCTATGTGTACTTATTTGGGAGCTGGGTGGTGAGCCCCCAAAGAACAAAGAGCCAAAAGAATAAAACAGCCAACAGCACAGCCTCACAAATGCTCAGCATGTATTCTATCCTAGAGTTACTCCTCCAACCCAGCAGAATGTGCTTATTAGTAGATGCTGTGGATATTGCTATGGGGAGCAAGTATTTTAGTTCCTACTGTATCCAGTGCACTCTATCTAGCAGGTTTCAGAATTGGGATAACAGTAGCATGAAACATACGTTTAAAGGAATATAACATTTCTAGATGTGTACTTTATTTTATGATTCTAGAATGCACTCCTGGGGAGTATTCACTGATAGCTTAAAGGTAGACTTGCCAAACTGTATTACATAATAGATCTGCATATACATACAGTTAGAAGTTCTCTTGGAAACTTTTCTAAACCTTTTTATATGTGTGTATCTGCCTAAAATATACTTCTGATCTGTTTAATAAATCATGCGGAAATTAGAATGTGAAGCAAGAGGTGAAAGTGATAATTTTTGTTTTCCTTTTTTTGTGTGGGAGCTTGCGTGGGTATATGTGAAGGTCAGAGGTTGACAATCTCCATCTCTTATATGTCATTCTTCTCTCTGTTTATTGAAGCAAGGTCTCTTGCTGAACCTGAAGCTATATGATCCAACTATTCTTGCTCTTAGCTTGCCCCATCTGCCAAGCTCTTGGGTTACAACTGGACCATTGTGCCCACCCAGTTTTTGCTTGTGTGCTGGGAATCTGATCCATAGCTCTTACACTTGACCGGCAAGTACTTTATTCACTGATCCACCTCCCTGGATCCCCTACAGTGAATTGACCTTTTTTTTTTTCTTTTGGTTCACTGAATAGTTTTAAAATATTTTCTGTTTTCACTTAATATTAGCACAATTATTTTAAAATGGTGCTTGTGAGTGTGTACAAATGTTTATGTGTGAGAAGGAGGTTATGCATATACATGTGTGTACTTTGGTGTGTTCATGTGTGCATGTTACATGTATGTACTTTGTTGTGTTCATGTGTGCTTGTGGAGGCCACAGGATGCTGCTGCATGTCTTTGTTCAGGTGCCGCCACCTTATTTTTGAGACCGATTTCCTCATTGAACCCGGAACTTACCGTTTTGGCTAGACTGGCTGACTAGTTAGGGAGTCCAAGGGATCTTCTGTCTTGACCTCTCTAGTGGTGGAATTATAGGTTCATGCTGCTGATACACCTGACTTTCACATGGTGCTGGGAATTAAACTCAGGTCTTTATGCTTGTGTGGTAAACACTTCATTGAGCCTTCTCCCCAGGTCCTCAACATAATTCTTTATATTTCATTTTCAAGTCTTAAAATTGCTAGGGTTTACATTGTTAAGAACTATACTGAAGCTTATTACACTTGCAGTTAAGACAGTATAGTAGACTTACTAGACTGTGGAGTTATCTCTGTCCTGCTGTCTCTCTATCTGTTAAGCTCTTAGGCCTCATCAGTATTTTCTCTAGTAATCGAATGTCATTTAGGGTTCTTAGTCAGATGACAGTGTCTGTATCCCCCCTCCCCCATTCTATCGCTCATTAGCCTATGTGTCCCCTGGTTTTGGGCTCATGCAATCTTCCACATTTCAACATTTGAATCCTGGGGAGTAGTTATGCAGTGTCTAAATCATAGCAACTTTAAAAATACCAATAAATGTTCTTTTATATTTTTCTTGAGAATTTTATATATAAGCACTATAAATACAATATTCCCCCTCCACCTTTTCCCCGTTCCAGCTTCTCTGATGTCTTGATCCTTTCTTTAATTATTATTGATAAATACAAACACACATATATACAACCCTCTGAGTTCATATAGCTTATATGTACATGTGTTTAAGGCTGACGACTTGGGATTAGATAACCTATCAGGAGAGCTGGTCCCTGAATTGATTGTCTTTAGCAGCCATTGCCCTTGTTTGCTTTTCTAGGATGGGGCCTTGTAAGACTTCCCCATCCACGTTATCATCGCGTAGGTCTTGTTGAGATGACCATTGTTAAGAGTTCATGGGCACAACTCCCTGACATATATAGACGACACTGTCTGATTGCTGATGTCCTGGCTCTCTGTCACTTACTGTCTTTTGCCCTCTCTTCCCTGATGCTCCCTGAACCTGAACCTGGAGGGCTTGTGTTGTAGGTGTATCAATTGGGGATAGACACCCCACAATCACTTTTCTGCATTTTGACCAGTTGTAGATTTCTGTAATGGTCTTTGTCAGCTGCTAAAAGAATTCTTCTTGATGAGGGGTGAGAGGTGCATTTATTTGTGCATATAAAATCGGTCTTTAGAATGAAGTTGGGAATTACACTGTGTGCTGACTGGTTTTGTCAATGCAAACTAGAGTTAGCTGAAAGAAGAGCTTCAGTTGAGAAAATACCTCCATCAGATCCAGTTGTAAGACATGTTTTTAATTAGTGATTGATGGGGAAAGGCTCAGTGCATTATGGGTGGTCTAACCCCTGTACTGATGGCCCTGGGTTCTCTAAGAAAGCAGGCTGAGCAGGCTACGGGGAGCAAGCCAGTAAGCATCTCTCCTCCATGGCCTCTGCATCAGCTATTGCCTCCAGGTACTAGCCCTATTTGAGTTCCTGTGATCCTCTTTAATGATGGACTTCAATGTGATAAACCCTTTCCTTAGCTTGCTTTTTAGTCATGGTGTTTCATCACAGCAATAGAAACCCTATCTGAGACATACTGGTTTAGGGAAGTGGCAGTAGTAGGTCCTCCTCTAGGGTCCATGACCTCACCAGCTACAGATTAGTTGTTCGGTTCATAATTATTTGATTTCTAGTAAGATTGGACCTTTCTCAAGGTATTTATTTAGCAAGTTTATTGCTCTTGTCTGTGACCGCTCTGGGTGCCTGCACTCTGCTTCCACTGTAACAGTAACCTGTAGGCCCTTGTGACAGGGCTGGGGTTTAATTGTGTTGAAAAGGCAAGTCAAGGCTGCAAACTGAGGAAGAAGATGGCTGAGGTGGAGCTAGGCCGATTGTTTGTAAGTACTTCCTTCATCTGTTTTACCTTGGCATCAACTCATGTCTGCACTACACCAAGAAATTTCTATTATAAGTGCCAATGTTGGAGAATGTTTGAGGACCTTTTTGTCCCATCTTTAAACCTCTGATACCCCGTGGAAAGTCCTCATTCTTAGGAGTTTGGGAGGGAACTTTTTTATATTTTCCTGGGAAGATGAGACAGAGTATTTCATAAGCACTCACTGCCACTCTGTATTTCTTGCCTGGGATCTGCAAGCCTTGCTTTCTTCTTGACTGAGAATTCTCCCAGCCTTTCTGCTTACCTGAAAAACAGTTCCCTCCAGTTCAGTGGGATGTGCTGAAAACCATCTCTGGCTTCTCTGCTTTAGTGTTTCCCTTTGAGGATTAAAGCTTTTCTAGGGACGTGGGTGTTTCTGCCTCCAGTGTCTGTTACTCAGTAGGCTTGGAATTGAAAGGCTCAATCCTTGGAACTGAGATTTGATGACTTCTGGGACCTACCGCAACATATATTTCATTTGTTTGCTTGTTTGATAAATTACTACTTGAATGATTTTGGAACTGGTACTTGGGAGTTTAAACACACAAGTGCATACATACACACAGAATCCCCTTGAAGTTTAAATATGTGTTTTTTCATGTGTGTGCACTCAACACACACTGAAGCAGCCCCTAAAGTTTAAATATACAGCACACAGCCATGCATACACATTTCACACACAGTGATGCAGCTGTCCTTGAAGTTCACTGGATTAGTAATTGTAAAGCTTTCCCTGAGGTTATCTGTGGGACTGACTGCTTCACTGTCAGCACTGGCCCTTTGAGATGGCTGGCTGTATCACTAACTGCAAATTTATTTTGGGTCTGTGAATTACTGTGTTTTTTTCTCATTTAGATCCATCCTGCTGTGTTGGAAGCATAGCTTTGGGTAGCTTATTTGACTCTAGAGATAGATGAGGTCTCTTGAGCTAATAAATTTTCCTAGAATTATTTTTGACTATCAGAAGTACTGTAATAAACAAACACAGTCAAGTTTAACCTATTTTTGCAAGCAGTAGATATCAGACTGATTGTTTATTTAAGGAGTAGAAAATAGTCAGTTTCTCTTTCTTCACAGAGAGAGAGAGAGAGAGAGAGAGAGAGACACACACACACACACACACACACACACACACACACACACACACATACACACACACACACACTACCCTTTGGAAGGATATACCCCATTTAGACTTCTTTTAGTAGAGGAGGAAAGTTGAACCACTCCACAATCTATAATATTGGGACATATTTAACCCAGCCTAGAATTTCGAACTCTAGCAAATCACTCTGCTGCCATTGCATATTAATTAGATATGAGTGACAACAATGAAAGAGCTGAGTTATTTGTTTTTTTCTTGTCATCTATATGGAGAAGCCAAAGTTATTTTCCTAATTGGTTTAATTTCCAACCCAGTGATCTTAAAAGCAGCTTATATTGGATTTGTATCTCTTACATTATTTTAAAATTTCAGTTTTTTGTTTCTGTCATTGTTAGTCATTTTAAGGCCATTCTTGTGAGTATTTTGGTGGAAAAACTGTTCAGCAGTTCCCTTCCGTGGATGTCTTTCTTAACCTTATTCTTTTATGGCAGAATTAGAATAAATTTGACTGTTATACTTGCTGCTTGACTTATTTGCCTGTGGCATTTAAAAAATACTCAGGGGTTAGCCACTAGGCTGTTTGTGGGCTCTCTGGATTCTCTGAGGCAATGCCAGACTGAACAAACCTTCTGGATGGCAAGAGGTTAGAATCAACCCTCTTAGAGTAAGCTTGTGCTTGGTAACAAGTCTTTTTATGGAAGTGACACATATTAATTAATTTCTTGTTTGAATTAGAATCAGTCGGATTTGTCAGATGAAGAGTTGAATGATGATCTTCTACAGAGTGATAATGAAGATGAAGGAAATTTCAGGTACACGATATGAACTCATTAAATCGATGGACTGTTGTATACTTTGTAATTACAATGAATAATTCTATAGTGTGGTATTGGACTTCTGACATACATTCTGAGTGTGATATTGGTGTATTCTAATATGGAAGCCATATAGATTGTTTCCATAAATAGGTCAATGGCTTAAAGTTACTTACGTTATTCAGAGCAGTTTGTAAAGGCTTAGTGCTTTGAATGCTTGGAGGATAGTGGTCCCTGGCCTTATGCAGGCAATTGCAGTTTGATGTTGCTGTGTTTGTTTTCCTTTCAGACAGTTTTTACTGCTGCCACTCTGGAGAGATACTTAGAAATACTCAGAAAAATTTCAAGTTTTAGGAAGAACCATGGGAAAAATACATCTTTTTGGGTTATAAATATGATTGCAAATATATCATCTGAAGACCACAGATTTGAAGCTTGTTTTCTCACATAGTTTGTGGCTAAAAGAATAGCTTTAAATTATTGATTTATCAGTTAGATTCATTTGCCAATTCTTTTTAACCACAAATTATATTTTGATCCTTTGAATGAAATTGGCCTTGAAGTGTATCTTCAAGTTTGGCCAGAAGCTTAAAGTCTATGGTGTGCTCAGTTTTGCTGTATAGGCTGCTTGCTGTGAGCACAGATTTACTCTGTGGTCTCGCATTTGAACTTTAAAAAAAATATTTTTATGTAATTAAAAAAATTGTATATACTGTTTTGCCTGAATCCCTGTCTGTGTATCACTTGTGGGCCCTCTGAGGTCAGAAGAGGGCATAAGAGTCTCCGAAACTGGAGATATAGATGGTTGTGATCCACCATGTGGGTGCTGGGAATAGAACCTGAGTCCTCTGGAAGAACAAGCCAGTGTTAAGCTATATCTGAACTCTTACCTTGAAATGTTTGCCCTTTAGGAGTTAGTGATACAGTAGGTATAATATGGGTTTTGTGGTTTTAAGACCTTTTGCTCTCTTATGAAGAAATTTCCAATTTGTTTGCTTTAGTTTTTGAGACAAGGACCATATTATCTGTAACTCATGCCAATCCTCCTTCCTCAGCCTCCTGAGTGCTGGAATTATAGACATGAGCCAACACAGCTGGTGGTGTTATCAATTATTTTTTTTAAATATATTTGTGATTAATGTACATTTATTTGAATATTGAGATGTACTTTGACACAGATTTTTATATTTTGATTTTCTGAATGAAAAGCTTAGCAATTTGCATAATATGTTTTTTAGAAGACTCCAAATTGTTCTTAACATTCTAATTGTGGGGACTCAGCAGTTAAGTAAGGGCACTTACTGCTCCTGCAGAGGACCTATATCAGGTTACCCACAATCACCTGTAATTCCAGTTCCAGGGGATGATATGCTCTCTTCTGGCACATACTACAGTCAGGCAATCACACAATAAAATAAGTCTTAAGTAAGTCTTAAAATCAATCCTGTGATTTTCTGATTATTGAGTAGTACTCTTGTTTTCTGTTAACAGTCATATCATCTAGATTCCATCCATTTCATTCTATAAAAGTAGATGCTAGGCATGGTTGCACATGCCTTTAATACTAGCAGTCGAATGGCAGAGGCAGGCAGAGCTCTGAGTTGGAGGCCAGCCTGGTCTACAGAGTGAGTTCCTGGACAGCCAGGGCCACATAGGAAAACCCTGTCCCATCTCCACCCCTCCCCCACCCCCAATAAAAGTTGATTAAGATTCAAAGTGTTAGGTGCAAGTCTTAAATGTTTGATAGCTAGACCAGCTTTGTGCTGACTTCATTCTTTGTGTCAGATAACAGAGCTGACAAGTGGAGATGCTGTCTATATGGTGGGTCAGTGTGGTCCTGGGCCATTTGGAATCTAGTGCAGTTCTATTTTCATAGATTGTTAAGCATGTACTCATCAGTGGGATGACTTGTAAGTAGTGTTTGTTTAAGTCTCACACTTCAATTATTAGTGATGCAGCTTTGTGCATCCTCTCAGTATGTCTTTCATTGTGCTTTTTTCTTCTAGTTCTCAGGGTGTCACCATCAGTCTGAATACCACCTCTGGCATAGTTACATCATTTGAACTGTCTGACAATACCAACGACCAATCTGGAGAACAGGAATCTGAGTATGAGCAAGGAGAAGATGAGCTAGCCTACCACAAGCCCGAGGAACAAGAACTGTATACTCAGGAGTACCCAGAGGAAGGACAGTATGAAGGCCATGATGCAGAGCTGACAGAAGACCAGATAGAATATGGGGATGAGCCTGAGGAGGAGCAGCTGTACAATGATGAAGTGCTGGACATCGAAATCAATGAACCTTTAGATGAGTTTACAGTGAGTCTTTTCTCTTTTGAAAGGCCAAAGATAGCATGGCTTCCTGCGCATAGGTTTCTAGACTGATTTGAGATCTGTTTACCTCCCATGGGAAGGAGAGAAATTAGACCTTATTATCACTGTCTGCCAGTTTCTTTATCAGAGCTATGACAAAGTTTGTGTTGACAGCTTGTTTGGCCTGCATTAATGCTCCTTTGTCATTCTGGAAGGCTGCAAAGAATCGTGACCTTGAGGATTGCACCCTAAGGAAGAAAGCAGCTTTGTGTGGTAGAGGCACACTGTCAATGTTAGAAGTGCTTAATGCAGAGCTTTTATCCAGGCTTTAGACAAGATCTGATAAAGTCCTTCTAAGGTGAAAAGATTATTGACCTGCTAAAGACATCTTTAAGGTGCTAATATTCCACAGTGATTGATGTCCTGTTTTCATTCATCCCTTTCTTACTAAGAACTGTCTAAACCTGAATAAAGAGATTGAGGTTAGTTTAGAAAATGTCACACATAATTTGTTATTTGTAATCAGCAAGCTAAGATGGTGCTGTTTTTTATTTCAGAAAGATGGCTTTTGTAGGTAGTGTTTATTTTTATTAAACACCAGCAAAGAATGCGGTACTGGTGTACGATTGGTCATCTATCATAATACTTTATCAGAAAAGGCTTGTGTTTTTAAAAAAAGCACCTAAGGACATTCATGCTGGAAAGATGTTACTGATGCATTGTATAACGCCTAAGGCTTTCATTTCATTGGTATCCCATGAAGGCAGTGGTGGTGCTGCTGAGATGGCCTGGGGATGTGTAGCATCAGGAGCTGTAGAACTCTTACTTGTGGTGTCATTGTTTAGTGTGTGCTTGCATTTGAGGACAGCAGCCAGCAGTTAATGATTCTTGGTCATTTATGTGTGTAGCAGCCTACTTCACAAGGAGGTGGTGATAAAGAGCATGAAAATAATTCAATCATGGCGGTTCTTTGATGTCTCAGGAGGGTAGAGCCTTATTCCTCAGGAAGTATGTGTAGCTTGTGGTCAGTAGAGTCATGAAACAGCATCACAGAGCCTGATGTCTGTGGTCCTATAATGATGCATTTTATTATCAGCCCTTCAGTAGATGGACAGTGTCCTCTAATACTGGTGTGCTTGCTTATATGGGACACTGTAATTTAAAATGCTTGTTGAACTAACCCAAGTTGTTTTGAAAATGTGTCTTGTTTTCTTGTAGTATTTGACTGTTACTGTTCATTTGTAACATAAGTTGTTCTCTTCTTGGGTCCTTTACTCTTTAAATAGTCAGCACATCTTTACTAATGGATAGACATACAAAATATTGTTGAACCATAAAAAGCATGGAAAGTGTGTGTTAGGGTTAGTTTGCTCAACCACATTGTTCTTGTAGATTTGTGAAGAGAGAACTTAATTTTCCTCTTAAATGTTTTGTTATATAACTTAGGAAAACATAAAGTTCCAGGAATAATACAAAATTCACTTAAGCATCATGTGGTTCAAGATTCAGATAATTAAAAGAATAAAGTATTTTAATTGAAACATTTATAGAACTCTTTAAATTTTTTTTTCAGAATTCATAAAAAGCTTCAGAAACTTCAAATTTCCCTTAGAAATTCTCAGTGTGCTAGTATTTCACAGCTGCCTGTTCTGTAAGCAGTGGCAGCCCTCCTTACTGTTTGATGTTAGAGCCACAGCTATCATCTTCTTTCTTCATGGACATAACAGTGGTAGTTTCTGAAGTGACTGCCCCGAGTGGGAAAGAGGTCAGAATGAGTCTGTGGAGTGCTGTGCTCTTGTCCAGCAGCCAGGCCTTGTCCCAGATGTGCATATTGTCACTGCACCAGTAAACATGTGAATAGATTATATGCCCCCATGTACCCTAGTTTATTGAGTGGTTTAAACTGGTTCCTTGTCCTAGGCAGAATTAACTCTGAACGTGACCCACAAGCACAGGCTTTCTTGTGAGAGCCCACCTATAAAAACATGCATTTGGTGTAGAACTGGCCACAGAATCCTTAAGACCACAAATTTTGTAACTAGAAGGGATTCTGTCACCTATGAAGAAAGGGAAGATCTCAGGGGTGTTGGGAGACTTCAGCACAGCTCTGGAGGTCTGTTTATTGGATAAGGTGAATTTTGCAAGCATCATTTTGATGAGCATGATTTCATTTTACAGTCTGTACTTTGGTAGCAGTAAGAACTGTTGCTCAGTAGCCAACAGAATAGTATTTGTTGGTGACATTAGAGTATATTCACTGTGAAGTTAGCACCAAATGAGATTTTGTTTTTTAAAATTGAGTTCAAATTTACCATTTGTGTAGAAAGTAGCAGACTATTGATTCCATGGTGTTATTTGGTTAGCATCTCCACTTCCTTTTTGATGGGATGCTGTTTTGTGCAAAGTGGAATGCAGTGTTAGGATCATTTTGAGAAGCAGGCAGGTCAACTCTCCCTACCTCATTGGTGATAATGCCAGCAGCACTCTGCTTTCTTTGCCAGTGGTGATGTTCAGGTCCCTTGCCTGCTACCTTGCCTAAGCCCAGAGGGGACAGGCATGCCTACTGATAAGCCCTTTCCATTTCATGGAGAACTTGGAATCATCTTTTCACCCAAGGGAAAGAAATGCCTGATGAAGAATCCACTGTAGTGTGGTGTCTGAAAGGCACTTTGCTGTGTCAAATTGTCCCAATTCTGTTGTCTCTGTTGGCCTTAGGTTGTCAAGGGGCTTGGGTGATTGGCTTCTGCTGCTGCCGGGCTCCTCAGTGAGCACACAAGCCTTTGGTCACAGATGTGAAGGCTGCTCACCAGGGGCTTGGCCTGAAACTGAGCTGTTGCCACTCTCCTCATTGATAGACCAGCATGGACGCTTGGTTTGCATGACCGTGCAGAAGAAGCTCCTATGCTCTGTGCTCAGTCAGGGCATCACGATAGAATGTGTTAAAATAACTCTGTCTGCATGAATCATACATGAAAAGTGGTTGAAAACACCCAAAAGCTTTGTGAGAAAAATGTTTCTTCTCTTTAATGGCCGTTAGGATGAAGAATACTTGCAGGCTTATGGTGGGCAACAAGGGCTGCAAGTGCGGGAAGACTGTGAGGCTGAAGATGACTTAGATGAGATTACTGATTCCCAGGTTGCTTCTGAGACCCATGAGGTACTTCTTCAACTTCTACAGTTTCCTGAGTTTCTTTCTTTCCAGATTGAAAATGAGCCCCCCCCCCCCCCCCCCCATTTGAGTATTAGTGGAAAGTTGATTTGTCTGTAAACTGTGCGTTGTAGTAGAAACCCAAACCCCTGCCTAGAGAAGTGAGTTGTGATGTCTGGTGCCTGTGAGAAGTATGTGCCCTGGATCAGTGATGCTTGTCTTTTTAAATGTTTCTTTTTATTACTGCATGTTTATGGGGTGCGTGTGTGCGTGTATGTATCTGTGCATGGCACACACATGGTCAGTCAGAAGGCAGCTCAAGTCTCTTCTCTCCTACTGTTATGTGGGTTCTAAGTGGGTTCTGAGGGGTCAGACTCACTTCATCAGGCTTGTACAACAAATGCTTCACCTGCTGAATATAGTAGCTGGCCCAAGTCGTAGTGTTAAAAGTGTTTTTTTAGGGCTGACTTTCAAAAGTGTGATATCAGTGCCTTGAAATCAGTGCTACAATTATTTTATTTAGTTAATCTTAGCTAATTTGGGCATTATTCAAGAAATACTGCAAAGTTTTCTGGTTTTTTGTTGTTTTTTTTTTTTTTTTTTTTTTCTTTCCGAGACAGGGTTTCTCTGTGTAGCTTTGGCGCCTATCCTGGCACTTGCTCTGGAGATCAGGCTGGCTTCGAACTCACAGTGATCCGCCTGCCTCTGCCTCCCGAGTGCTGGGATTAAAGGCGTGCGCCACCAACGCCCGGCAAGGTTTTCTGTTTTAAGTTCTGTCTTAGGTGTTGAAGAAACAGTTGAAAGCTAGCAAAGTGGTCTGACATAGTCATGGAAGATGTGAGAAAACCAAGACTCGGTAGAACTGGGCTGAATCTTGAGTCACCTCCCCAGCAGCAGCACTTCCTTGAGGCCCTGCTTACCCAGGGCCCTGTGATCATGACCAGAGGGATCTGTGCTTAAGATGGATCCTTACATGTGGGAACTGTGTTCTGACCTAAACAGACCTGCCCTGGAAGAAGACCCTTTCTTTCGAGGCCACTGGACACACAAGCACATGCAGACAGACTCTAAACTAAGAATAGGTGGTTATGTGCTCACAAAATACGCAGACCGATTTGCTAGCTTTCGCCACCCTCACTGTCCTTGACATGCTCCACAATCCTGAAGCATGTTGCCTTTGACTCATTATTTGACTTATTCAAAGAGATAATCTAAGATGGATTCAAAGCCCTAGTACATGTAAAGCCCTAGTACATGTGTCTGTTGGCAGTGTAAACATGCCATTAAGTCAGGATAGTAGCCCCATAGGAGAGGAACCCATGTCTTTCCTTTGCTGTCCACCATGGGAAGATAGGTTTAATTAAGTCAAAAGGGCTCTCAGCTCCATCATGCTCTGTATCTAAATTGTTTGTAAATCTAAAAACAGTCAAAAGTCTGAATGAAGATAAAGTAGACATAGTGATTGCTTTTAGACTGTGGGGTTATTTAGTCATGACCAGAGTTTTCTGTTAATCCCAGTATTGGAGTGTTACAGACAAGAAAGTGATTTTGGATTCAGTGAAAGACCCTGTATGAGGGATTAAGGGAGAGACTGATTGAAGACACCCAGTGACCTCCTGGCATGCGTGCATGCAACACACACACACACACACACACACACACACAGAGAGAGAGAGAGAGAGAGAGAGAGAGAGAGAGAGAGAGAGAGAGAGAGAGAGAGAGAATTTATATGCAGTGAATCAGTCACTTTAAATATCAAATGATTTAAGTTTTTATTCATGCATATATACACAACTTACCATTTTGTCAGCAAGTGTAGGGTGCAAGCCAGAGGCACAGCCACCTATAGCAGCCTGATTTCTCAAGGAAGCATTTCAGGATAAACCAGTATGAAGCCAAGGAGGGAGGAGGGAAGGAGGGAGGGAAGAGAGAGAGAGAGAGAGAGAGAGAGAGAGAGAGAGAGAGAGAGAGAGAGAGAGAGAATAAGAAGAGGGTGAGCATTACACAGGGTTAAAAGAAAGACTCCAGGGAAAAGATAAGACCCCCTCCATGCATTAGTCACACTGTATTGTATGTCTTGGTAGGAACCACATACCGTTACCCTTGCAGGTTCTTGGAGATGCTGAGTGCTTCCTGGAGTGCTTTGATAGGATTTCAACTGATGAGGTCATAGGAATGGCGGATTGAGTTTGAATGTTTTCAGTGTGAAGTTAATAGTGGTGTTTATGAGAGTCTCATAAAATATATGGGAAAGGAGTAAGGACAAACTTAAGGCCTTCAGAATTAATCATTGTATTTTAGCATTCTTTTTTGAAAATATCTCTATATAAAAGGAATATTGTGATTCTGTTGACAGCCTCATGATATATCTCGGTAATTATACTAGAATCCTTGATTTGCCACTGGTGAGAGATTTCTCCCAAACTCCAGAATGGGGCTTCTTTCCTGTCTCAGTGTTTTCATAATTTCACGTCTCTCTATCTTACCTTACTGTAGGACAATTGATGAGGGACAATCCCATTACCCTCCAGAAAAGTCAAATTCAGGTTAAAGGAAAGTTTCCTGTTTTATACCCAGCATACACAGAAAAGATCAAAGTAGTCTTAGAGCCCTGATATTAACACCCAATTAGACACCTTCTTCTACAGCTACACAATTGGGGTGAAGAGTCTCTTAAACTAATCTTACTTTTTTTTCTAAGTTTTAATTTATTTAAAAGAGTGAGACACAAAGTACAAAAAGTCAAATTCAACTTAGAGAAAAGGGTTGCTTTATATCCAGCACTCAGAGAAGAGTGGAATAGTATAAAGCCCTGATATTAATACCCAAATGCAAATAAAACTGTTTTTTAAAGTCCTGGCTTTCCAGAGGCTAACACTGTTGTTTCTCCCACCTTACTTGATGTAATTATATTAGAAGTTCATCTTAGTGTTTACTTTGTTTCTGTGGTGTTGGGATTTGATCCTAGAATCTCAAGCATGTTAAAAACAAGGGATGTGTCACTGACCTACACCCATAACATCATGTTTAGCTGTTTTTGCTTAGCATAGTTTTGAATTAATTGAAATGCATACTTGTAGCAATAGTTATTCTGTTTATTGATATACCTTATTGTTTCTTTTCCTCTTATTAGATAATTGGGTTGTTTCTAGTGGTTTTTTGTTGTTGTGTTATGGATGAATGTTCACCATTTTGTGGATATACAGTTTTTGATTTGCTGGTTAGGTATTGGTAGAATTACTAAGCTAGACTAGCATGGCGTTTGTTTGTTTATTTTAAGGTAATTACCAAATGGTTTTCTAAAAGTGATTGTGCCATTTTAAACCCTTCATCTGGTTGAGAGTCCTCCTTGTTCCGCATTTGGTACCAGTGTTTTTCTTCAGCCCTTCAATGGCTGCATTGTTTTGGGTGCCTAATTTCTTTGATGCCTAATGATACTGAGTACTGTTCAGATATTCTTTTGGACTTAATATAGTCCTTGGGTTTTAGCTGTGTTGTCTTTAAAGCTGTCTTTTTATGTTTTTGTTTTTGAGACAGGTTTCTCTGTGTAGTCCTGGCTGTCCTGGAGCTCACTCTGTAGACCAGGCTGGCCTTGAACTCAAAGAGATCCTCCTGCCTCTGTCTCCCGAGTGCTGGGATTAAAGGCTTGTGCCACTGCCTGACCACAAGTTGTCTTTTTATATAAGTTACAAAATATATAAGGTCTTTGTTGAGATTATTGTTTATGTATTTGTACTCTACACAGACAGTATAGTTTTTTCTTTTTCTTAATACATTTTTATTTAAATTAGAAGCAATCTTATTTTACATATCAATCCCAGTTCCCTCCCATCCTTTCATGTCCCCCACCGATGCCCCTGTCCACTCCCCATGGAGGATGAGGCCTTCCATAGGGATCATTAAAAGTCTGTCATTTCATTTTTGGCAGGGGCTAGGCCCTCTCCCATGTATCTAGGCTGAGAGAGTATCCCTCCATGGGGAATGGGCTCCCAAAGTCCATTTGTGCACTAGGGATAAATACTGATCCACTGCTAGAGGCCCCATTGATTGCCCAAGTCTCCTAACTGACACTCACATTTAGGGGGCTTGGTTCGGTCCTATGCTGGTTCCCCAGCTGTCACACTGGGGTCTATGAGTTCCCACTTGGTCAGGTCAACTGTTTCTGTGGGTTTCCCCAGCATGGTCTTGACCCATTTGCTCATCACTCCTCCCTCTCTACAACTGGATTCCAGGAGTTTGGCTCAGCGTTTAGCTGTTGGTCTCTGCTTCTGCTTCCATCAGCTACTGGATGAAGGCTCTAGGATGGCAATTAAGGTAGTCATCAATCTCATTATAGGGGAAGAGCATTTAAGGTAGCCTCTCAACTATTGCTTAGATTCTTAGTTGGGGTCATCCCTGTGGATCCCTGGGAATTTTCCTGGTGCCAGATTTCTCTTTAAACCTATAATGGCTCCCTCTATTAAGATAACTCTTTTCTTGCTCTCCTCTATTCTTCCCCCGACTCAATCTTCCTGATCCCTCATATTCTACTACCCCCTCCTCTTCTCCCTGCCTCTTTCTCCTTCCTCCCTCCTCCTCCCCCGATGCTCCCAATTTGCTCAGGAGATCTTGTGCCTTTCCTCTTTTCCAGGAGACCATGCATGTCTCTCTAAGGGTCCTCCTTACTTCCTAGCTTCTCTGGAGGTTTGAATTATAGGCTGGTAACCCTTTGCTCTATGTCTAATATGACAGTATAGTTTATTTGTATGTTCTTAGTGTCTGTAATCTCGAAAGTGGTTGCTAGTTAAGTTCTTAAATATTTTAGATATCAAGTCTGTTGGTTTGTGAATTTTTTTTCTGAACCCCTGAATTATGTCTTCATTTTCTTAAATTTAAGTGTTTTAAATGAGAACAGATGTGTTTAGGGTGGTATGGCTGTAAACAAATAAATGTCTTTAATTATATGGGAGTTTTGCCTATATACATGCTAGTATGCCCTGTGTGGTGCAGCACCTTTGAAGGTTAGAGATGTTGTCAGACCTCCTGGGTCTTTTGTTGAGCCATCTCCCTAACCTCCAAATTTAAGTTTTTTCCATTTTTTATGTTTTGATTTCATTTTACATTCCAACCACAGTTCTCCTTCCCACCCTTCCCCCATCACCCTTTGCCTCCTTCCTAAACTTATAGTCCCTGGATCTGAACCAGGGACCTCTTGATCTGCAGGCAAATGCTCTCCCCCTGAGCTATACTCCTCCAGATTTAATTTTTTTTAAGTAGAAAATTATTTGGATGAAGACCAAGTAGTTTTGTGAGCTAAGAAAATTTTGACTACCCCAAGATTGTAAAATTAGCTTCCTCTTGTGGAAGGTCTGTGTTATTAGCTAGTGTTAGTTTAGAGTTAGTGGCTGCTTTGTCTAATAGCATCTGAGGTATGAGAGCATTGTTTTTAAAGAAAAATGTTTCTCCAGCTGTTGCACTGGTTTGCTATGCAGGCTTACCTTCCCGTCAAATCAGTGTGTTTTTTGTGTTGTCAGCCTACCTTTTTTTAACCCTCAGGTTTTTCTGCTCCATTAATCTGTTTTTTATAAAGTCAGTATGTTAGCACTATAGCAGTTGGAATAATGGAACATGAAACCAGGTACTGTAAACCCACTAACCAACTTTATTCTTTCTAAGGTTCTTTTGTATAATGGAATTATCAATATCTACTAGAAGTCTGGCTACAGTTTTGATAGAGATGGCCATGTATCTCTAGATTAAAATGGACAACTTCATTATTTAAGTTTATTTTAATATTAAAAGGTTTTGTTTTTTATTTTTATACGTGTGTGTGTGTGTGTGTGTGTGTGTGTGTGTGTGTGTGTGTGGTTATGTACATGAGTGCGGGTGCTCATGAATATCAGAAGAATGTGTATGACCTGCCAGTGCTGGAGTTACTGGTGGTTGTAAATCACCTGATGTGGGTGCTGAAAACTCAGTTTAGATACTTTGATAGAGCAGTATGTACTCTCTAACCACAGAATCATCTCTCCAGCCCTCAGGTTAATATTTTAATAAATTATCTGTTAATGAAAGCATTTTTCTTCTTTCTCTGTAATCAGAATCCTTTTATTTCTTTTGCCTTACTGACTTCCAGTGGAAGTGCTATGTATACCAACCAAAAGAGTGGCTTCAAAGCAGACTTCTTGCCTTATTTTTAGTGCTAGGAGCAAGGCACTAAGTGCTAGCTTGAGTTTTGCTCTCAGATTGAAGATGTTCTTTTTGATTCTAGTTTGCTGGTGGTGATTTTCTAATGAATACAAATTTTAGTAGTCTCTTCTTTTGTAGTAGTCTCTATCTATTTTAGTAGTCTCTATCTATTGTAATCATATAACTGCTACAATAAGGTTTTTGCTTTGGTGGACATGATTTCCTCTCTGTGGCCATATTACTGAATGTGGTCTGTGGATCCAGGTGTTGGCCTTAATGGGACCTTGTGAGGAATGTGGACTCTCAGGTCCCACTCTGGCCTTCCAAGGTCAGAATCTGCTTCTGATGAGCATTTCCAGTCACTGGTGTACATGTTAACACAGCAGTCCTGCCTGAGCACGTGGAGGAAGGGCATGTGGCATCGGTGCCTTGAGGACTCATCATACATGCCACTCACTCTATTTTCAGGGTTGCATACAGTGATATAGAAAAGGCAGTGTTGCATTAGCTTCTGCACCATGCTGAGCCTCCCAGAACTGAGTCGCCGTAGTTTTATTAGACTAAAAGTGAACTGTCGTCAGTCTGTATTGTTCAGCATTGTGGTTCCTGGAGCTGTGTTCTGTTTGTGCTGCTTGTTAAAGATTCTGTCTTACAGTTAGCTTTTCACACTGAGAATGTTTAAGAAAGGCAATTCACAATGATTCTTTGGTTTTAGCTTCTTTTGTATTTTCTAACAGCGTGTCTTTGTTTCTTTTAAGAGTAAAGAATCTTTCTTGATAATGAAGAGTCAAGCTGCATTTTTATTTTACATTGTTAGAAAGTGTTTAAATGATCCCTAGACTCATTGCATGCCTGTTTTCAGCTGCCAGTGTGCTACTGAGAGTGACCTGAGAGGGAGCTAATAGGGTCTTAGGAGCTCAGAAGGAAGAATTGTATGAAAAAATACGCTTTAGTTTGGGTTGGCACTAGTGGGAGGTTTTGTAAGGGACTCTGCCAAAATAAGGTTTGGTTTTACTATGAAAAAGTGGCAAAGGAATGGTTTTGTCTTTTGCTGGTCTCCACACTAAGTGTGTGATAAGTTAACACTAAACAACAAGAGTGAAGTAAATTGCAAGTGAAGGCATAGTGATGACATGTTCTGAAGACTAGAACAGTAGCAAGCAGCCACGAACCCCAAAACTGACAGGAACAGCTTACAGAAGGTCAAAGAATGTGATTCGGAACTATGAGCTGTTCAGCGTATGTGGCTGAAGTAGGCATTGTAGCTACCAGATGGATTCTGTACTGTTAACTCTAGTGTTGCCTTGATGGTGTGGATTTACAAGATGTTAGCTTACTTTGTTGTCATATACAAATTAAGTTGTGTGGGAACTTTGCTGTGGTCTGGAATTAGATGTAAGACAGCAGGGAAGTTCAAATGATGTCTGTATTCTAGCAAGTGTGGGTAGCAGCAGTGTGGAGTCCTCACTACAGGCAGGAATTTGAGGGTTTTCGAGAAGTAAGTTTCTTTTTAATACATGATGTTTTCTTTCTACTGGAGTTGTCTTCATGTTTCACATAGCCTTTTACTAGGATCTTAGAAGTATCCTTACATTTTAAGTGACTATGGACTCACCTCTCCCTGTTTATCTGTCTGCTTGTAGGGAGGAATGGAAACTCTGGAACTCCAGAAAGACATAAAAGAAGAATCAGATGAAGAAGATGATGATGATGAAGAATCTGGAAGATTGCGTTTCAAAACTGAAAGGAAAGAAGGAACAATTATTAGGCTCTCAGATGTAACTAGAGAGAGAAGGAACATTCCAGAAACTTTGGGTAATTTTTGTTTTTGGCCTGTGGGTAATTTTTTTTCTTTTTTTTTTTTTTGGCATGTTTCCCCAATCTTCATTTCTACTTCAGATGTCTCCATATCTTATGATTGATTGTTGGTGAGGGTGTATGGTATATGGAAGGCTGGTGTTCAGCTGGGCTGTGCTAATCATTCTGCCACACAACCACTTCTGGGTTATAAGTGTTTGAGTGAAATATTTACAAGTTTTTTTTTTTTTTTTTTTTTTGGTTTTCTTTGGGAGTATATGGTCCAAAGCTGCTCTCCTTCATGCCCTGTGTTCCTTACTGTGCTGAGGTGGGATGCTTGGCAGGGTACTGGCTCTTCTCTACTAGACTGCCTCTCAGGTAGCCAGCACTAAATCTAGGCCAAATTGGTTTTATTTTGCACTTGTAACATCCTTGTAGTCATCCTTTTGGGTTCTCTCTGTTCCTGAGTGTTCAGTGATTAGCTTATAGAGATCATTAACTAGATGTCAAGAATCTGCTGTTAAAGACCTTCCTCACACTGTTGCTGGGTGACAGCAGTGACCCTATCCCTATCTATAGTCTGTGTCCTTTTCCACTGATCATTGGGTTTAATTGGAGTGTCACAATCACCTCAGGGCTCGGAATATTGCTTAGCAGTTGAAGCATTTCTCTAAAACAGTGGAACTTTTCAAAGTAGTGTTGGGGCCACTCCCAGCCATCTTGAGTCTTCAGACCCAGGCAGTGCCCAGGAAGATTGTATTTTCAGTGTGCTCCTTGGGCTTTAGGAGAACAGGCCCACCAGGGGCCTTCTAAGGGGAAGGCAAGGCTCATAGGACATCAGAGTCTATATACCTTTTTATTTGGGTCTAGATAAAATCAAGATCAAGGTCTCGTCACCTTGATGGTCTCTCTCTCTCTCTCTCTCTCTCTCTCTCTCTCTCTCTCTCTCTCTCGTGTGTGTGTGTGTGTGTGTGTGTGTGTGTGTGTGTGTGTACTGAAGTTAGCAGCTACATCATAGTCCTTATCTTTATTTTTAAACACCATTGTTTGTGGACTTATAGAAAAGTGTTGTTGGGTTCATAGTTCCAAATGGTTTGAGTCCATGATGACAAAGCAAAGGTATGGTGGCAGGAACAGCTGAGAGCTCAAGTCTTGATCCACAGATAGGAGGCAGAGAGAACACCACAGTCACTGGGAATGGTGTGAGTCACAAATCCTGCCCCCAGTGACATACCTTTCCAACAAGGCCATCCAGATTTCTTAATTCTTCCCAAACAGTTCCAACAACTAGGACCAAGCATTCAAATGTATGAGCCTATGTACCTTGTCATTCAAAGCTTGGGTCCTGGAACCCTGGTTAGGAACAGTGAGGAAATGACGAAAAGAAAGACACACATACAGTAAAGCTGGGATCAGGTGAATTTCTTTAACATTGCCTTGAGCTACCTCCAGTGACTTGGTGGAACCTCAGCTTTTTCATTATGTATAGCACAGGGGAAAGGGCTAGCTAGTCTTGGTAGAAAGTCTGTATAGGGTGGCAGTCTCAGGCTATAACCATGTGGGAGGAGGAAGCTGATAGTCCCCCCACACAGATCAGTTGTTCATATTTGGACTCTGACTCCAAGGAAAGCTTTGCCAATTCTTCTTGAGCCTAGCCCACATGGCTGTAATGACTTTTGCCAATTTCCCATGGGTCAGTTAGCCTTGGAGTCCTCAAAATAATTGTATACATCTCAAAAACATATTCTTTCAGGATTTCACCCACTTGGGGCTTCTCCTGTTCCCTAACCTATAAGAGGCCATTTTCATTCAAACCACAATATGGTTGTTTTTACTACTAAACAGGCGAAAGCAGCATGAGTCTTTCAGGGACACATACAAATTCTCCCAGTGAATACTAAGCTGCCATCACCAAAAATTCAACTCATTATCATAGTTGTTAATATTCATTTTATCTCCCTCCCAGGTTGTGAACATGGTTGTTCTGAAATGTTCCACTTGTCTGTCTTAATACTTTTTGTTTGGTACATCCCTTTTTCAGGGTCTTTGCCTTCCCTTCTTTCCCGAATCATTTATACTTTCCTTTATTCAAAAAGCTGTCAAGTCTGCTTTCTTTTCCAAGGTACCTGGCAGCTCTAACTAGTGGTCTTCAGAGACAAGAGGCTAGGGGTATTTTGTTGTAGACAAGTTGCACCCCTGGAACTGTGAGGAGGAGAGAGCTAGGAACCCTTAGAAGTGGTGCTGTAAGGGTAAACAATTTGATTATTTACTGTTCTTCTAAAAATACTAAGTATTTTTGTAGAATGTGGTAATTTGGCTAGATAATTGGACAAAGGAAAATGTTAAAAGTTCTTTTGTCTCACTGGGCAGTGGTGGCTCATGCCTTTAATCCCAGCGCTTCAGAGGCAGAGGCAGGTGGATCTCTGAGTTCAAGGCCAGCCTGGTCTTCAGAATAAGTTCCAGGACAGTCAGGAATAACACAATGAAACCCTGTCTCAACGCACGTCCCCCCCCCAAAAAAAAAAAAATCTTCTGTCAGTGAGTTGTAATTTAAGGAAGTTTAATGTTTGCAAAGTTTACCAGTAACTTCAGAGTTGGGGTCATTTTCAATATGCAAAGAATGTCACCACCCATCAGATGAAATGGTTTCCTGAGAGAAGGAGCTTCCTGCTAGGGCTCACACCTTCCCACACAGTGGGTGTATGCAAGGCTTGATGTGAAAGAGGGAAGGGTTTCACAGACTCTGAGAGCTGCAAGTTTACATGAGTGTTACCTGTTAGTTTGTGTCCCCAATCCCAAGATGGTGTTTATTGAATTATAAAGCAGTTTGCCTGCTTTTATACTGAGATAAAAGTGTGTTGCTACTAGAGTCCCTTTGTTCTCTAGTGGTGTGTTGTTTTTGGACAGTTGATTCTATTTTTTTTTTTTTGTTTTGTCATTTTGTTTACAAATAAAAAGCTTTTAAAAATTAGATTTATTTATTTTGAGTGTTTGCCTGAATGTATGTATGTGTATCACATGTATGTGTTGGTGCCTGTGGAGCTTAGAAAAGGGGCCTGGATCTCTTGGAACTGGAATTAGGAGTGGCAATCTTTACATCTTATTCTGTTGAACTAACATCCTAGCTACTTTCATTGAAGACCAAAGACCTGTGGGAAGAAAGAAACTTTTCACCTAGTGACAGTGCCACATACTCACCTTTTTTATACTATGATCCTTGTTTTTGTTTTAAAATTGTTTTGGGTTCAGTTATCATTTGAGATTTGTCATTTTTATCTTGCCAAACTGTATTCCATAAGCCTGTATTCATTTTAACTATTCTATAATTATTTAGAATCAAATATATTGTTACTAGTTTAGAAAGGAATGGGTAATATAATTGTAGTTGCTTTATGATATATCTCTTTACTTTAGGATCTGGACATAGTTCAGAAAACACTTATGGGGAAATTAACATTTCAGTTGAAGTTACAAATGTAATTTCTATCCTGTCATATTTTGGTGACCTTTGTGACAGCTTGTCTCAATTGGAGGAGAGCATTTTTTCTTGCTGATTAAAGATGTCATTTGAAACCATTTTATTACTGAGGATAGTAAAATTAATCTTGACATTCAGAACCACTAGAAAAATAATTGCTGATTCACTGCATAAAATGTGTGTGTGAAGCAATCATGTAGTCAAGATTAAAATAAAAATCTGTACTGGTTAAAAAGAAATTATTATGTTTTCTTTCCGATGGGTCCATATTCATTTGAAGGAGAGGGAATACCATGTCAACATTTTTAAGAAAATGAATCATAGCTTACAGATTATTAGTCTGAGGTTGCAAAGTAGATATTTAAAGTCTACCCCCAGTGGAGAAGAAAGGCTTCCAGTAGTGTTTATTTGATGTTTTGACAAAATACACATTTACTAATATATTAATAGATATATTACCACATTTAGACATTACTGTAAAATAAAGGGACCATATTTGGATGAAAGGGCTTTTTCCCCTTAGTGGCTTAGAATAATGTGGTATTGGAAGATTCTTAGGGTCTATGCCCATGTTCATTGTACCCCCAAAGCATGGGAGAGACACAATTAGCTATGTAAGGTAACTGCAGTGTTTAAAATAGCCAGCTTTTCTTTGGGTGGCTTTCCTCTCTTTTGATAAGGTGTCCGTATCTGTCTGTGTGTACACACAATGTCTTTTTATATCATGACATATGTACTAATGAATGTAAAAGTTTAAAGTGAAATACAATTAATGAATGTTCCATTCTTTAGGAGTTATCCTTAATAATTTTATTTGAGAAGGAGGAGGTCAGTAGTGGCTTTGATTTACATCAGAACGCTCAGGGTATTTTTTTCCTGATTCTGTGCCATTGCTCTTTAGTAGCAACCTTCCTTCCTTCCTTCCTTCCTTCCTTCCTTCCTTCCTTCCTTCCTTCCTTCCTTCCTTCCTTGTTGTTTTTAGAGACAGGGTTTCTCTGTGTAGTCCTGGCTGTCTTGGAACTCGCTCTGAAGACCAGGCTGGCCTCGAACTCATGTGTATCTTCCTGTCTTTGCCTTCCAAATGTTGGAACTAAAGAAATCTACCACGCCCAGGTAGTGGCATTTTCTTACTGGCCTAATTGGATCCCAGTGGTAGAGGAGGAGAGTTTCCAACTGTGATGGTCTGTGAATGACTGCTTTTTAAGATTCACTTGGCACATTATGTGAAAGTGAAAACATTTTAAGATTGATAGATTGACACTTGTATCAAGAGTTTGCTACTTGGTCTTACTGTTCTCTCCCCACAGATGTATGTAGTGTGGGCTGTATTTTAACACTTGTACATCTTTTTACATAGAGCTTTCAGCAGAAGCCAAAGCTGCATTGCTTGAATTTGAAGAAAGAGAGCGACAGCATAAGCAGGGGCGCTATGGTTCCCGGCGGGGAGGAAGGCGAGGAGGCTCTCTGATGTGCCGTGGGATGGGAGACCAGAGGAGAGAGAGCACTGAGAGGGGACGGATGAAAGAGCACAGGCCCGCCCTGCTTCCTACACAGCCTCCTGTCGTGGTAAGTATGGTGTTTCATTGCTGTGTCTACCAGTTCTGGGGCAATGAAAGTATGTTCCTGTGAGTCACAATTCACACTCACCTTTTCTGAAATGACACCGAAGCAGTAGAAGCAATGGTTGAAGTTTCTGGGTTTTGGTCTTTGGTACGATTTCATTTGTAGTCTGAGGATTGGGTCCTTCCATTATTGGGTAGTTAAAAAATTACCTCAGCACTTTCATTGAGCAGCGGGTGGCTTGTGTGGCTACAACTGAGCTCTGCTTTTCTCTCCTGTCAGTGAAGCCCTCTCAAGTGCACTACTTTTGATATGCTGGTGTTAATACCGATAAAATTTAGGCCCTAGTCGATGAGAGTGTTTTCTCTCTCTCTCTCTCTCTCTCTCTCTCTCTCTCTCTCTCTCTCTCTCTCTCTCCTCCTCCCTCCCCCCTCCCTCCCTCCCTCCCTTCCGTTTTCTTCCTTCCTTCCTTCCTTCCTTCCTTCCTTCCTTCCTTCCTTCCTTCCTTCCTTCCTCCCTCCCTCCCTCTCTCTCTCTCTTTCTGTTTTTTTGTTTGTTTGTTTTTTGTTTTTGGTGGGTGTGGGTGTCCTGAGATCGTTTTTCTGTGTATCAGCCCTGGCTGTCCTGGAACTCACTTTGTAGACCAGGCTAGCCTCCAATTCAGAGAGATCCCTCCTGCCTCAGCCTCCTGAGTGCTAGAATTAAAGGCGAGCACCACCACCACCTGGATAGATTGTTTTTCTATAGGTTTTCCCTTAACTATCAGTTTTTCTTAATTGTATCTTAGGAAACTGTTCATGAATTGAGACTGAATTATGTAGTTAAACTTGAGTAAATTTCTTCTGAGTATCTCGGAACAAAGACAGGAGTCATGGTGTTGCTTTTTATTGTCCTTTTGTTCAGCTAGAAGTAAACTTGATGGCTTTCTCCTTTGGAAGTCAGTATTAGGAGAGACATAATGTAAGATGCATCCCTAGTGTGCACCACATAGTCCTCCAAGACTTGCAGCCTGCACTCGGCCTTTGATAACAATGTTTCAGGTATTGTCCCTTGTTGAGATGATGATGTGGAAAGGGTGATTCAAATGATAGCATTTGAAAGTTTGGTGACATCAATACATAGTTCTGTTGCACACAATTGGTTGGTTCTCCATCAGCGTAAACAAGTTATGCCCAAGCTTGGTTTTGCATCATCACGAGTGCCACAGAATTCCTTTTTTTATTTACAGGTGAGGGAGGTTAATGGAGAGAGGGTTGGGCATACCATTAACACCCAGTTAAAAACCAAAGGTAACTGGCATCCTGACAGAGTAGATGTACCTTTGGCTCCTGGTGACTACCTGGTAGGTTGCATTGCCACCAAACAGCTGGTAGACTGAGTCTAACCAGCAGCCATTCATTTAAATCAGGCTTAACAGCCTCCAGCAGAAACCAACCAAGGAATTTGAGGTAGTTACCTGGTATTTCCAATTTAGCTTTTTCTTCATTGTTTCTGTTTCACATATTTTTATATCATGGGATAGCAATAGTAAGATCTGTTAGAAACAGTTTGCCTGTTAGCCATTCTCAGTGCTATGGTATTTTTACTTTTTAAGCAGTTGCTCTTCTCTTCCCTCCTTGTCAGAAAGTTAGGGGGCACTCCATCACCAGATAAATGTGCTAAGGTTTGAAGTGGGGAGGGGGGCAACCCTCAGTTTCAGTGCCTGCCTCTTTCAGTGAGCTCAGACAACACATGGCATTTTCCCAGTTTTATAAATTACACACTTGGGTGCATCAAGGCAATAACCAGAAGGGTGTGCCCTGGAATCTTGAAAGAGGGGAGTTCAGGTTTATTGTTTCCCGAATCCTTGGGACATCCTTTCTGAGGAAAGACAGTCAGCCAATGTCATATACAATTTAACTTTTTAATCTTCTTGTTCTCTGATGTCCCTCCTTGTCCTTCATGGGACTGTGGCTCTTCTACCTGCTATTGGCCATACATAACCTGTTTGACAGGCCCGTGTTCATCTTCTCCATCTCACATGATGAGCAGGTACTCACTTTCCTAGAGTGGGCGTCATTGGGAGTTCCTCGCCATGCGTGCTGTGTTTTTACTTGGAATGCAGAGACTATAATTGGCCATCATCCCAGAGAAAACAACTAATTAGACAGCTGAATTATAAGTGTTTTGACTACTAATTGACACTATAGCTGATTTGATTTGTGGGTAAAAGCAAAATTCATGGAATCAGATTGCCTGAATCCAACTCACTTTCTGGCATTGTCAGGAATAGGCTTGCTGCTTCCTGTACAACCTTTCAATGGCAACTTGAGATAAGGGACTGCAGTAGTTGCAGGCCCAATTTGGGTTGTGCTTTTATTTGTTTGCTTATTTTTGGTCCCTATCCTCTTATTTCTCTTTATATGCTGTACCCCTCTCTTCTTGACCATACAGAAAGTCCTTTCTCCTGGTTTTCTCCATTCGTGCTCTGTTAATTCTCTCTGAGCGAGAATGCATCCCTTCCCTGCAGTGCAGGCTTGGCCCAGATATCACTTTCTCAAAGCAGCTTCTTGGAACAGCTCCCTGTAGCCTTGATCCTTTCTCAGTGGCAGGCTTCTAGTGCTCTCCTGTCTGTCTCCTCGAGGAGAGGCTGTGTTTAGAAGCTATGGGCTTTGCTTGTTATGGAAAGTTTTGTTTCCTGGACTGAAGTTTATTTTTCAGAGTCCATGCTGTGTGCTTTGGGCTATCATGTCTTTTCTCCTTGCCGTGGACTGGTTGGGCTGTGTGCTGTCTTGTGAGTCTGTGGTCAGCTTATTTATCCTTTTGTAAGTTTATTTCTGAGAAGTCAATTGGTAGAAGCTTGGTACCACAGCAACATTGCTTTAGTTTTTTCAAAGTGCTGATTTGTTAATTTTTCTCTTTTGGTGATTTTCAGGCTCACTCTCCAAGATTAATCCCTCCTCCACAGCCACAGCCTCCTCCACCACCGCCACCACCTCAGCAGCAGCCAATCAGAAGTCTTTTCCAACAACAACAGCTACAGCCGCTCCTCCCCCTGCAGCACCCCCATCACCCGTCCCCACCTCAGGGAGTGCACATGCCTCCCCAGATGGAGTCTCCCAGGATGATGCTGACCCCTCCCCCAGTGACTCCTCAGCAGCCCAAGAACATACACATCAATCCACACTTTAAGGGGACGGTGGTGACCCCTGTTCAAGGTGCGTGTTCTTTCTGGTGTGTGCTGAAGTGCTCTGCTGGCAGATTCACAAAGCCACCATAGTAGCAGTTAGACACTGCTCCAGGCACCTTGACTTTGTTGGAGAGCAGAGCAGACGAGAGTTGTCTTTATGCTCGTGCTCCTTCATGTGCAGAGGCAGTGCGCCAGCATCCAGGGCTGGTAGTGGGGTTTGTGTGGTGTGCTAGGTGCAGGTACAGAGGAAGAATAGAGCAGAGTTCAGGGAGGGAGTGATACAGTTATCTGGGGGTTCATTGAGCAGGTTAGTTTTTAAAGGTGGCTTATCAGGGAAGATGGTCATAAGTCTTGGAGAGATACATAACTAGGAGGGGCTGTTGATAGTGAGCCCAAGGAGAGATGGCCAGCACTTTGTGGAGTGACAAAAGGAGGAAAGTGATGCAGGTCCTGCTTGTCTAGGCCACTGTAGGGAAGAGTGCCTGGGTTATAGTGTATTAAGATGGAGCAAACAGCAACTGTGGTTGCCACATAGCTGAAACTGGCCATTGGATAGTAGAATGCATTTTCATGTGCTTCTGTTTATGCATCATTTTAATGCACATTTTTCTTTTTTTTTCTTTTTTCTTTTTTTTTTTTCTCTGTGTTTTTTGGTAGTGACTTCTTACTACTTTTTGATCCTTATACTATGAAAATGATACTAGATCAAAACCACTGTGGAGACAATTGGAAACATTAACAACACATTTGGCCCGGAAGCCACTAGTGACTTCACAATGGTAGTGGTAGATGAAGAAAGAACAGAGGCATCAAACATGAGAATTTACAGGGATGACAGAGCAGTGGTTGAAGAAGATGCTCTTAGAGCTCATTGTGACTGCTGCTCACAGTCCGTTAGCATTTGAGGCAAATTGGAAAGGTGAAAAGGCTTGATAGGTGGGTGCCTCATGAGCGGACTGATAACCAAATAAGCATCATTTTGTCTCAGTGCTGTTCAGTAACAACAAACTATTTCTTGATTAGATTATGATATGTTGAAAGATGTGTAGTATGTGATAGCTCATGAAGACCAGCTCAGTGGTTGTACCAGGAAGGTACAGTGGAGCACTCCTCAGAAAAGGATATAATCATGTTTGCTCTGTCTGTGGCCGTCTGTTCCATTATAGCTTCTGAGCCTCAGTGAAGCTGTTTTACCTGAGACACGTGCCAGCAAATGATGCAATGCATTAAAACTGCGGTGCCTACAGCTTCACTGTCCAGTGGGAAAGAGCCAGTTCTTTACTATAATGATTTTGTACCATACAATCAGTGGTTCCAACGTTGAATAAATTAATCTATGAAGTTTTGTGTCATCTGCCATGTTCTCCTGACTCCACCCGTACTAAGTGCAGATCCTGCATCCAGGAGCTTGAGTGACTCAGTAAATGTTGAGTCCCCTTGAAGCTCCTTAAGGTCACTATGAACCCAGGAGCTTTGTTGCTGCTCACTTCTTGTCTCTCATGTACCTAATGTTCGAGTGAAGAAAACCTTATTCTTGCTGGCACATATGAGATCCTAGCAGTATTTGATCACTTAGTACTTTGTAAATAAAATTAAATTGAAGCCCTAATTCTTGGGAGAGGCTAAGTGCTACGATGTGTCCTATATATGCAAAGTACAGATTAAACTAGCACTTCTCAGAGTCTTAACAGCTGAATACACTTAAAAGTCTTTTTAAAATGTACACCTTTAATCCCAGTGCTTGGGAGGCAAAGTCAGGTAGCTTTGAAGTCAGCCTGGTCTGTATAATTTCAGGTAAGACCTTGTCTCTAGACAAACACACACACAATAAAAAGATTATGTTCGCCGGGCGTTGGTGGCACACGCCTTTAATCCCAGCACTCGGGAGGCAGAGGTAGGCAGATCTCTGTGAGTTCCAGACCAGCCTGGTCTAGAAGAGGTAGTTCCAGGACAGCCTCCAAAGCCACAGAGAAACCTTGTGCCATTCTTTTCTTCACCTTCACTATAATCTTGAGATGAGAATACTCCTTTTTTTCCTCTGAATATAGCTTGTTCTCTTACAGTGCCCTTGCTGCCAGTTCCAAGCCAGCCGAGGCCTGCCGTGGGACCCCAGAGATTCCCAGTGAGTAGCAGCTGTTCCTCTTTCTGGCAGGGGAAGCACATGCTGACTGAGTGATTACTGGTACTGAACGTGCCCAGCCAGATACAGTGTGGGCATTGGTAAATGTTGACTGCAGTCTCTGCAGTAGAAAATGTTTATGAAAACTTTAAGGTCAATGGATGTGTTAGAGAAAAATTGATTTTAACTATAAAATTGCTGAATCAAGACTATCAGCAGAATTTCTTTCATCTTAAAGAATATGAATTCTGATTTTTGTCATGGTTGTGTTGAGGGCACATCTTACAGGCACGTGACATCTATGAATCTTATGTGTCAAATCCTAGGAAACAAGAATGAGGTGCTTGGTTATTAAAGAGCTGTGAATATTCCTGAGCCGACATATTTCCTATTCTTAAATGAAAAATTTAGATCTGAAACAAAGTATACACTCATGTGCTTCTTGTCATTTATCTGTAACTAGAAGAAAACAGTGTATTTGCTTTAATATATGCATTTTCTTTCTTTGAATTCTTTATTAAAGCCCTGAATATTTGTTCTTTTTAAGAACCATGGGAAAATTAGTCCAGGCAATGAAATGCTAATGTCATTTGGATGGAAAAAAGAAAGTGAGCAGGGCGTTGGTGGTGCATGCCTTTAATCTCAGCATACAGGAGGCAGAGGCAGGTGGACCTCTGTGAGTTCGAGACCAGCCTGGTCTATAAGAGCTAGTTCCAGGATAGCCTCCAAAGCCACAGAGAAACCTTGTCTAGAAAAGTCCCCCCCCCAAAAAAAAAAAAGAAAGAAAGAATGAAAGAAAGAAAAAGAAAGTGAGTATGTGTGTGCTATGTATTGATGATGTCTGTGGTAGCTCCAGACAGGTTAGATGGAGAGCCTGCCTACTAACCAGTTCCATTGAAAAGCCCAGTGTTGGAATCAGGGTTTGGAGTAATTTATCATTTGTGGTACCATCTGAAGCTGTCTTTCTGACCTTGTCCCATATTTAGCTAAGAGTTTTACATAGATTGCTGTTCAAGTTGTATGCAGTTAGCTTTTAATTGGTTGTTTTGGATACCAGTCCCTGGTCAGAATGTCTCTGTAAGTGACTGTGTCCTCCAGGCGACTGTGGTGTCCATTCCATGCACTCTGAGGAAGCACTTGTCTCCTTGGTTTAATTTGAAATGCTGCTTCCTTGTGTGAAATTTGCTATTGGTCTTGTTTTCATCATGATGCTAGAATTTGATGTAAAAAAGCAATTCTAGTTCTCAGAAATTTATGTAAACAAATTTTGTGAAACAAAGTGCTTGCCAATATAAAATTTGAGTAATTTGCAATTTTCACTTAACTTGTATTTTTCAGTTGTACAAACAGAATTTTATCTGATATTAGAAGGAAAAAAAAAAAACCTCATGATGTTTTAAGAGGAAATGACAAGCTTAGCACTTTGAGGTCATTGACAACTTAAAGAACAATTGGTTCTCTCCTCCTACCATGTGGGTTCCAGGGATGGAACTCAGATTGTATGGCTTGGTGGGCAGTATCTTCACTTTCTACCTTAGTACTCTTCTATTGCTGTAAAGAGACATCATGACCAAGAAAACTCTTACAAAAAGGAAACATTTAACTGGGGGTCTTGCCTAGAGTTTTAGAGGGTTAGTCCGTGCTCATCATGGTGGGAAGCAGACAGGCCTGGTGCTGGAGCAGTAGGTGAGAGCTTCACATCTGACTGGGGGGCGTGGCGGAGAGGGAGAGAGAAACAAGAGGCAGAGAGATACTTGGCTTGGCCTGGCCTGAAATGGGCTTTTAAAACCTCAAAGACCATCCTTAAAGACACACTTTTACCAACAAGGCTATACCTCCTAATCCTTTTCAAACAGTTCCAGTCTGTGGAACTAAGCATTGGTGACTAAGCATTCAAATGCATGAGTTTATGGGTCAGTTCTCATTTAAACTACCACATCCTCTGAACCTTCTCCCTATATATAGATTGAGTGATTGGAAATCAACCAATCACTCAATCTATATATAATCTCTCTCATATTAACCGTTCACTTTTTAAATTTATTTTTAATGTTTTTTATTAATGTTTTGCCTGTATGTATGTCTGTGTGGGGGTGCTGGATCCTGGAGGTACAGACAGTTGTGAGCTGCCATGTGGGTGTTGGGACTTGAACCCAGGTCCTCTGAAGAACAGTCAGTGCTTTTAACCACTGCTGAGCTTTTTCTCCACCAAATTTATTTTTTAAGGTCTAAAGTCTATGAGATGGTATTAATATTTCTGAACCTTTCATTGGAGAATTGGAGAAGCTCTTTCAGGGCACAAAACTATGTTCTGTTTCCAGGTGGCTCCCTGTGCTGGGAAGTAGTTGAACTATATGTTGGCTGTGTGTATAACTGAAGAAACCCTGTGGGTCTTTGTTGGCCACTGTCTAATAATGTCTGCTTTATGAATAATGTCCTAGCTTCTAGAATATGCAGGGCTTCATATACTTTTAGGTCTTTCAGAGAAACCACTGTGGGGCTTGTGTTTTCAAGTACAGTAGAGATAATGTTGTGTTTTTTAATTTTTTTTTTAATCCTTCAGAATATGGAAGGGAGATAAAGTCAAGGCTGTCTTCTGACATTTGTTAAATCTGGGACTTTAAAACAACAACTACAAAAGGCTTTTTTTTTTCCCCTACTACTATTTTAAGCATGATTGCCATGAATATAAACTTGATACTATAAATGTTTAGCAAAGATCTGTTTTATGGTGGTTCACAATTATTTCATGGCCCAAGCAGAAGTAAATGAAGCCCAAGTTGGATCTTTACTTAATATCCAAGTAAAATGATAAAAACAGTAAAAAATAATATTATGGTCCAATTTGACCATTTATTTCTGCTGATCATTTACACTGCAGACCCTATCACAGCCCTTCTCAAAAATTGAGAGACAGCATTTATTACACAGACTCTTGCTTTGTAAAATGACCCATAATTCCTACACAGTGGCACATGCCTATACTCCTAGCACTTCGGAGGCTGAGGCAAGAGGACCCTGGAGTAGATGTCAGCCTGAGCTAATTAGCAAGACCTTACCTCAGGAAGAAAAGGGGGAAAAAAAAGGTGGGGACTGGAGATGATATCTCAGTGGTGGAATGCTTGACAAGGGATGTTCAGAGTTCTAAGTTCGATCTTTAGCATCAAGTCACACACACATGCACACAACGATTATACACAGAAATGATAAAGTATTTAGTTAAAAAACCCAACTATAAATTTTCTAGGTGTAGTGGATTCATTGTATTTCCTCGGTACATAAAATTAAATTTGCATTTGAAAATCTTTGTATTAGTTTAAATAGAATTGGAAGTTGAACAAAGTAAAGTTTTGTTTTGTATTTCCCATGTAGAGCTCCTTTAAATATGCATTCCCATTGCCCTGAAGATAGATATTGTTCTAGGCAGTGCTACACACACAGTGCACAGCTGGTTCTCCTGTTAGTAGAAGTTGTGTGTCAAGATGTTTTCTGGGGAGATGCAATACACACGTCCACTCACCCCAGATATCAACTGTGGTGATATCTTGCTGTACAAATAAAGCCTGTCTGAAGGTCAGAGAGAAGAAGCAAGCCACTGCCACACCTCACCTCCTTCAAGTCTAAAAAGAGAAGAGAGTCAGTTCCTGTTTCTCCCTGCTTATATCCTGTTTCCACCCAGCCACCTCACTTCCTGTCTCTCTGTACAGACCTCCAGACCTCAATGGTTAGCTAGTGGCCATTTCCATTCTCTGACCTTCAGACAGACTTTATTTGTACAAGCAAGCTATCACCACATATCCCCCACCCCCTTTTTTTTTTTGTCTAAAATTAAAAAAAAGGCTATAACTAATATAAGAAAAACTATATACAATAAGTATATACAACTATATACAATAAGTATATACAATATACAACAGACCAAGGTATGGATCCAACTTTGGTGAACCAATGAGTTTATTGGAGTTACTTACAGAATGTGGGTGAGGGGTAACTTACAGGAGCAGAAAAGACAGCTGCATGTCCACAGCCCACCTTATCATGTGTGACAGCTCACAAGCATCTGGGAACCTAGAGGACACTGTACAGCCTGCAGGGAGCTCAACAAATTGGAGAGTGTCTTTTCCAGATAGCTCAGTGAGTCAAAACATCTCTCAGGCAGCTCTGCTGCTTTCTGCTTCTTCAGTCAGCTTGTCTGGTCTCAGGGTCTTTTTTGCAGCTTTTCTCCTATGAGTCTTCCTTGCAGCTCAGTTCCTTCTGGAGAGGGACTTTCAGTGTTTTTTGTTTACTCTGACAGGGAGGGGCCTACTGAATCTGGTCAGTTTCAGAAACTTCCTGAAGCTATTTTGAGTTGTTTGCCTTTGGCTTCAGGAGCTTCCTTCAGGATGCAGTGTTTCAGCTTGAAACTGTTATACAGTATTTGAGTTGAGAGTTGGCAAAGTGAGTAGTGTAAAGAAGAATGTTTGCATTTTTATACTTTTTGCTTTGTAAACTTCAAGGATACATCGAACCTGTATTGGATGATTGGGAGGAACATACTGAACTAAAAAAGATTGTTCTCATTGCCATACTGACTCTGAAGCCGACAGGGCAGACCTGGTTAAGGGTGGCCCCAGTTCCAGGTCTGGAAAGGGCCATGGTGCTTTTGCCACTCAGCCTGAGCAAGTTGTCTCTTACTCACTAGATAGAGGTAACAGCACTAGTTTAAAAGCCCATCTTATTGTCTATTTTATGAAAACTTAAGGAATAATTATAAACTAGTTTGTTGCAGGATACTTGATCATGCTATGAACCCCTAGATTATGTTATTTACTGGGAAAACCTGTTTCTAGTTGTGGTGTAGTTGAGCCCTAGCACACACCTTTAATCCAAGAGTTTTCTGCTTGAATATTTTCAACAGGATTAAAGAATCTCAACCATAGGTCAAGAGTCGGGACAAGCAGGAAGTGAACATAAAATTATTAAGAAATAACCATAGAAAATAAAAGGGAGTCAAGAGGTTGATTAGAGAGACACAGGAAGTAGAAGAGAGGGATATTGTTGGAGATGGTGGAAGAGAGGCTTCTGGGTCAAGGGCTCTACACTAGTATGTAGAAAATTTTCATGGGGATTTTCCTTGAGATTTGTTGGTGTGATATGGTTTTTTGTTGTTTTGTTTTGAGTGGTGCTGGGTCTTGAACCCAGATTACTCCCAGCCTTTCCTGCATTATATTAATACAGACTGCCAGTCAGCCTAATAGCACTTTTGCATGTGATAACTTATTAGATATTCACTCTTAATGTACTCTTGACAGTGTAACACTGACAGTGTGTATTAGATAATTGAATGTCATCTTTTAGAGCAAAGACTTAATGTCAAGGTGAGAAGTGCTCTAAGAAGATCCTGTTTTAAGTACTTAGTTTTGGAAGGAACTGTTATAGAGGTATCTGGGTCATGGCTTTGGGGTCATATTAGTCTTCACACAGGGATGTGGTTTCTAACCCTTTCCACCCATGTACAGGGTTCCTTAGTACTTTATGATATAAGCTTCAGGCTAAAAATTAGGTCTATGCACTGGATTTCCTTTTTTAATTTAATGAAATGGCTATTTTGTATTTCCAGACTAGGCTTACAAATGTCTTGCAAATATAAATTGTATCTCACTTGATACCGATGAGAGAATGGCTACTGAGAGAATGGCTACGTTTCACCTTTGTCTTGAGTCACTATTAGTCTTCTGACTGTAAAGTACACCTGTTATTTAAGTAATAGATGCCCACAGGAGCTAGTCGAAGATGAAGAGCATCCAAGGCAGGGGTCATAGGTCTCCTTTCTGGCCCCTTGCCTATTAGTGCCAACCATGGCACTCACTACTCACTGTGTGGACCAGAGCTTGCCAGTGTCAGTTCAAAACACACCTGTGTCTTGTTTTTTCCTTATAGACAGTTCCTGTCTTTGTGTGTTTGAGTTCTACTTTCAATGTAAATGTTCCCAGTTTTCATGTTAAAGATCTTTTTAGTTTTACTGCACACACAGAGATGGGCCCTACTGTATATGCCATTACCATGACCGTTGTGAGTCTTTTTCTTCAAGTTTTTTTTTTTTGTCCTACAAAAGACAACTTACAGCAATGCCAAAATGTCAATTGTTGCAATAATTCTTACTTTGAAGTTTTGCTAAAATAGTTTCCATTTTCAGTCCCATTACTGTTTTATATATAAATCTCCATTTAAAACAGTTGTTCTCAACCTGTGTGTCAACACCCCCCCCCCTCCTGTGGGGAGTGTCAAATGACCCTTTCAGATATCACCTAAGACCATTGGAAAACACAGATAGGGGCCTCAACCCAATATGAAGAACTATATTAAAGGGTCCCAGCATTAAGAAAGCTGAGAACCACTGATTTAAAGCTTCCTGACATCGGATATTAGAGCTGTTTCAGTCCTTTGATTTCACACTGTTAAATTAGGCTGATGATGTTTCTGGTGACCAACAACATGTGGGTAGGCTGTGAAAACTTCATTAAAATATTTGCATTCGATATATTTTGATATTCTTTGTCTTCCCCATCCTCTCCTCCTCCTTACCCACCCAATTTCATATTCTCTCTCTCAAAATACACACATACAAAACAATAAAACCAGATGTTAGCCCAAACCCCAGTAAGACCCTCCCCCCCCCAAAAAAAGCACAGCACCACTCCCCCACCCCCACACAAACACACACAAAACCAATAGAGTCTCCTGGGCATGGAGCCCAACCTGGAGTGTGGGTGCTGTGCCCAGTTAGACTTCATTGGAGAAAATTGGTTTTCCCTTTCCCAGCAGGTATCAATGGCAAATAGCTTCTTGGTTAGGGGTGGGATTTTTATGTCTACTTCCCTTTCTCCATACTGGTGTGGAATGATTTCCTGTTCGTTGTTTAAATTAAGGATGAAAATGTGTGTACTTTTAAGTTGGAATTAGTCTTTAGCAGTGGCTCTATTGTTCGGCTTGACCTGGTGAATGATGCTGGTGGGGACCAGGGCTCTGGGCGTGCTGTGGTTCATGGTATCAGGTGCTGATGATTGGGGCTTGCTGTCTGGGTCCTGAGTGCTATTTCATGCAAATCATGTCTGAGAGACTGCTGCAGCAAATCCCATTTCTTTTCTGATTATAGCCTCACTGATGAGAATCAAGACTATGCTCTCCAGGAAGGAAAGTCTTGCTTTTGAGTGCTTACAGTTTTTACAACATGGCTGCAGTGCCTTATAATTATCACCACGTAAGATTGGGAAGGGATGATGGGCATTTCCTCTTACCAGATCTTTGAGTAGTAGCAGGGGAATGTGGTAGGAGGTCCTTCCAGCTGTCAGATAGTGTCAGGCTTGCAAGCAGACAATGCAGTTTAAAATGCAGGTGACAGAATACCCAGCATCCTCCGCTTGCTTCTGGGTTTCTGATTAATCATGATTACCATACATTATCATACCATCAAATTTAATCATATCAATGAATGCCCATCTGCAGCAGTAACAGGAGCAGCTAAACACAGTGGAAACAGCGATTAAAGAAAGAGGTGGTTTATCAGATTCAGTAACCCATTAACTTGGCTCTGCTGTGTCGGTATGCCTTACGCACAGAACTGGAGGTGGGATTGGGTTAAAGGCCACGCTAATAACCCAAGGCCAGGAAATAGCCATTGAAATTGTTTCATACCGATTTGTTTTTTGTGCATTAATCAGAATCATTGCACTATTCTGTAAAACTACATTATTTTACATATAAAATAAACAGTTTGTCTGCTTTCTGGGTAAAAATATTAATTAAATTGGAAGCAGCACATCTGGCCACAGCTCATCATCCTGAGATGTACAGTGCCATGTAGTAGTACACTTGTGTCTTATATATTCAGGGTGTGTGTGTGTCTGTGTGTGTGTGTGTCTGTCTGTGTCTGTGTCTACCCATGCATGCCTTGGCATTCTTAGGGAGTTCTGAGAACAGCTTTTAAGAGTTGGTTCTCAGGTATTTAGGCTTGGCAGCAAGAGCCTTTACCCAGCAAGCCACTTTCCTGTCCCTAGACCTAACTCCTGAGTACAATTTCCCAATTCACAGTATAGTAATGCAGCCCATTTATGTTGCAATTTAGTCATGCAGCCACCAGTGTTGCAGTTTAGTAATGCAGCTGCCCATATTGGACAGTGATAGAAAGTTAAAACCATGGAATTGCTCTCTAAACCAAGAAAATGTCTTCCATGCTTTTTGTTTTGTTTTTGTCATTGTTTTTTAAGTTGTAGTATGGTATGTTTGAGAGAGAGCCCATGCACCCATACCTAGGCTATTAGTGATTATTCCTCAGGATCACTTTATTTTAAGGCAGGAGTAATCACTGGGACCTGGGGTTTGTGGTTTTTTATGCTAGGATGGCTGTCTAGTGAGCCATCCTGTATTCCCCAGCACTAGGATAACACATGTGTTACCATACCTGGCTTTTACCTGTGTCCCCAAAATCAAACTCAGGGTTTTCATACTTACCTAGTAGGCACTTTGCAGCTGACCCATCTCCCCAGCCCGTAACATTTATTTTCTCAGGAGTTTTTCAGACACTCATAAATCCGTTTAGATGCATTATTTTAAAAAGATTTTATTATCAGTGTTAGGGTTAGGGCACAAGTGCCACCCACGTGTGTGTAGAGGTCAGAAGGAAAGTAGCATGAGTTGATTTTCTCCGGCATGTGGATTCTGGGGGTGGAACTCACATTCACAGGCCTGTGCAGCAACCACTTTTTTCCCTGAGCCATTTTGCCAATCCTAGATACATTTTAAAGATAAACTTTGAAAGATGTCCTTAGACACATTGAAATGCATTTCTTCCCAGTGATTAGACTCCCCCCCCCACACACACACTTAAAATAGTATTTTTGTTATAATGGTCTGTGAACTCTTTATTATGGTAATAGATAATAAAGGGCAGTGCCATCACACAGGGTCTGTGTTTACCTGCCCACCCTGAAATGTGTCTCTTAGGAGTCTGGCTCCTGCCCTCGGGACATAGGGCACTTGAGATTCACTGGCTTTGCTCACCTGCCGGTAACTTGTCCTTGCTTGTTGCAGGGTTGTACTTAAGTGCTGCAGTCTGTTTATTCACTCCAGTATTGCTGGAGACGTGCTCATCTTTAGGTTGTCAGGGGGTCATGTGGGAAATGTGTTCACAGGTGGGAATTTACAGGCTGCATGTTTTTCCTCCATATAACTGGACTGTGGCTTTGGGTTTTTGGTTTGTTTGTTGTTTTTGAGACAGGGTTTCTTTGTTACCTGGTTGTCCTTGAATAGAGTGTCCTCACTACAGGCTATCCTCACTTTGTAGACCAGGCTGGCCTCAGATTCAAAGATTTGCCTGCATCTGTCTCCCAAGCACTAGGATTAAAGGTGTGTGCCACCACCACGAAGCTATGACTCTACTTTTTATCATTACTTCTTTTTTCTTAAAAAAGTCTTACAGCAATATTGTTAAAGATCAAGCTTGAACTAAAATAATACTGGCAGATTACTGCATTTTAGATTTTTCTCATAGTTTATATTCAGCAACCTTAGGAAGCAGAGGTGTTATTATTTATTTTCTCTACTTACAAACTGGAGGTGCTGAGTCTTAGAATTAATTACTTAAGCTCACATAGTGTACATAGCTGTGCAGATGCAGCATTTGAACCATGTCCATGTCCAGCACCCATTCTTTTCATTTTTATGCTTTACCTGTCCTTAAATATCAACATGGACTTTTAAAAATTATGATTGCTTGTATTTATTTTATTATGGTATGCCTGTGTTTGCACATGTGAGGATGTCAAAGGACAACCTGAGAGACTCAGTTCTCTATTTCTACCTTGTGGTTCCAGGGGCTCAAACTCGGGTCATTGAGCTTGGCAGCAAAAGTGCCCTTACCTTCTCAGTTCTTACAGTAGCTCTCAACATTCATTGTTAATAAATTTGCTTTATAAAAAAGAGAGCTTGAAACCCAAGAAGTGGAACCAATTCTGCAAGATGTAACAACCCTTGGTGTGTTCAAAGAGGACTTGCTAGCGGGCCCTGCTGTAGGCATGGCTGGTGTAGGGGAGTGTGCGATGCTTTGTTTTGTCACAGAATGCAAGACTTTTTTTTTTTTCCCCTTGGTAAAAGTAGTATTTTAGACAGTGGGTTTTTAGCTTACAGTCACTGTTCTAGTTTATTACTTGAATCAAAAGTGCCTTGCATAAATTGATTCAATGTTCCTAAACATTAAACTAATATTTTCCTTCTTTGGAATGTTCTACTTGTATCTATAAATACAGGAAATACCTTCTAGAAAAACCAGTATATTTAAGCAAGGCACAACCTTAAAGAAAAAAAATACTGTGGAGAATGCTCAGATAAGAGGATTAACACATTGTGATAGAAGGCTGTAATTTTAATTACGTCAGGGGTCACTGGTGGTCTTTACTCTTTGCTTTTACCCCCATTTAATCAGAATTAACTGAGAGGTGCTCTTGAGTGTCAGTTGGCTTCTTATACAGTTCTTTGCATTTTAAGTGAGATTAATAAATGAAAACATGTTATACAGGAAGGTTGTAATTTATTGAAAGATTCACAAAATTTCAATGACATTGTTAAAGTATTTAATTAGTCTTATTAAAACATACCAACTGACCCTTTTAGAGACATTGATAAGTGGCATAATAGCACTTGAAGCCTTTTTATTCTTGCCTTTATACGATTAAGTTTTTGCTAAGCAATTTATGCAAAGTTCTCATCTATTCTTTTTGTAACTGAAGTTATCAGTTCTTTCTGAATAGGATTAATGTAGATAATGTCATGTAATTAACAAGAGATGCAAAAAAAGTGAAAGCACAATCTGTATAGGAATTATGAGAGGATGATAATCTCTTATCTTGGATTTTTAAAGGGATATAAAGAAAAGCAAAACAGCAGTTTGAACGGATTAGATTTGTCTTTTCTTCCCAATGGTAGAAGCACTTTAGCACTGAAATCAAGTTCCATGACAACAGTTGTAAAAGAATTCTTCATTTGGTGGAGGGAATCAGTAATTTGTTAACCTTCATACCCTTGCAGTGATAGGAGTCACCACTGACATGGCATGGTGAGATAGAACTCAGAATTGTGGCTTTTGTGGCTTAAGCATGGAGCTTAAGGAGCTGAGGTAGATGGAAAGAAACTCAAGTGTGGGGTCTTGTTCTGAGCTGCCATTCATCTGTGGTAGAACTCTAACCCCTGAGTTTTTCAACTTATTAAGGAGTAGTGGCTTCTTGAACCCGATTCTTTGGACTGTCTTGTATGGTAGGTGGAATATTGTACCTATTTGTGTGGACCAGGGTGTGAGCAAGGGTCCTACAGCAGAACCCAATTAGTGGTTTTTAAGGGGGGGGGGGAGAAAGTTTGAGTTAATAGCAATTCTGTGATGTTTGGGGGGACCCATATTACTTTTCTGCTCAGTTGTTACCTAAATTTGTGTGCCTGTATTACAGACTAAGACTGGGTAGATGGTGCATGCCAGCTGAAGCACCCCAGGATTAAAGGAAATAGCATTGTTACTGTGTCCTCTGGGATCCTGGGCTGGAGTGATGACAAGGGGGGCTCAATCTGAGAGTAACAGAAACACAGCCAGGCTGGGCAGAGGGAAACAGAAAAGAAAGGATATGAAACAAGGCTGAGATGTGGTTCCAGCTAAGAGTCCTGAGCCACAGCTTGTTACTTAATTCGGGGTCCTGACTCCTAGCTGTAATCAGCATGTGTCCGTAAGGATTCTCTCTCCTGCTGTTAGGCAGGCCTCAGAAAAGCAGTGAGTGTGGGTGGTGTTTGAGGAATCTGCAGGCACCGTTTTGATACCTAAATGGCTTCAGAGTTCCCATCTCAAGAGTACACCTTGGAGTGGGCTGACCTCACTTGTGGAACTGAAAGAGGTGCTTACCACATGGTTTGTCCAGCTCTGTGTATATTGACTCTCTGCCTCTGATTCTGACATGGCCTCTACATTTGGAGGCATCTGGAAAAAGAATGAGAATAATTTATGGGAAGTTTTAGCTTTCTGGGTTAGAGATTTCACTAATTCTTTGTGCTCTCTGGCCACATGGCCTTCAGGGGAGGCTGCATGCCAGAGACTTGCTTGTTCTCAAAAGATGAACCTAAAAGCAGAAACCTAGCAGTCTTTAGAGTAGTGGGACTTGAATTTGTGTAAAGCAAATGGCTCTGGTATGCATTGGTATTTTATTAGCACCCATGTTCTTGCAGTAACAACAGGATACTTTTCATTTTGTCAGTTAACTGCTATCCATAGACAAAAATTGTTGTCTAGCACTTGGACAAATTCAGGCAATTGCTTTTATAAATACTGTAATGGATGGGTAATTCTGCCGTGGAACAGACTCTTTTCTGCTATCTTCTTATTCTTTGATAAATTTTTGCCTTAAGGGAGGGTATTTCTAGTTTATTGATCCCCTTTTATATTTGGGTCTAACCCTGAAAAGTACTTGTTAATATGTATGTGGTGAATGATTAGGGCTGGACTTTATGTATCTTAATAGCGTTTAAGTCTCAGTTCAATCTATAGCAGAGCAAGGGAAGCTGGCTGAAGTCCTGGAAGTAGACATCAGACTGTCCAAATAACTTTGACTCTTTAAAGAAAAGATGTTATCTCTAAGAATTGGGGAGATAGATTCCTTGCTTATCTCAGAGAATTTGATGAATGCTCTCTACCTCACCCCCAGGATTTCTCAGTAGCTATGGTTCCAGCAGTCCTGGAACTTGCTCTGTAGACCAGGCTGGCCTGGAACTCACAGAGATCCTCCTGCCTCTGCCTCACGAGTGCTGGGATTAAAGGTGTGCACCATACCAACCCTACGATTGTGCTGTTCTGAATTGTCCTTTATCTTTAAACCTGTGGTTACCTGCTCTGGGCAGCAGCTGGAAGCGGCTGGGGAAAGGGCAGGGCTGAGGCAGCTGTCAGTCAGCACTGGGTTAGTCAGCACTGGGTTCTTCTGCTATACCCTAGAGCAGGTACTGCAGTCAGTGCAATTGTAAGCATCAGTCTCAGCAGGGCCCTTACAGGTTCATCTTGAAGCTTTATTGTGAGTCTTAAAAAGCTTTTATGTTTTGCTGAATCAGAACTATCGTGAGAATCTGGAGGCTTTTCTGCATACCCCACACATTGTAATGCTTATGAATATGCATTTATGCAGCATATGGGTACCTAGAAAAGAAAACTTAACAGTGTTAGCATGGGGGGGGGCAAGATTTGAGAATCCCAGTATATTTCCAGTTTAATATAAAAAGGTGGCCGGACATTGGTGGCGCACGCCTTTAATCCCAGCACTTGGAAGGCAGAGGCAGGCAGATCTCTCTGAGTTCGAGGCCAGCCTGGTCTCCAGAGCGAGTGCCAGGATAGGCTCCAATGCTACACAGAGAAAATCTGTCTCGAAAAACCAAAAACCAAACAAACAAACAAAATGTCTTTAGAAGTTACAAAGATTTAAAATAGTCTTCTGTGGACTCTTGATAGTGCTTAGAGACACTTGGGGCCAGGGGCATTGCTCGGTTGGCAAAATGCTTGCCATGCAAGGATGAAGACCTGAGTTCAATACCAAGTACACATACATAGCAAAGCTGGGGGTGGGTGGTTTATGTTTGTAACCCCAACTCTGGTGAAGCAGAGACAGGAGGATTCTTGGGACTTGCTGAGCAACCAGCCTGGCCTGTTTAGTGAGAGACCTGTCTCAGAGAACAGATGGACACTACCTGAAGAGGGGAATCAGGACTGGAGTTGTACTCCAGCCGAAGCAATGTACCTAGATTGCCATAGCTTGAAATTCTTATTGGAAACTGTGGGTTGGTCTTCTTGGAGTCCTGATTCTGACCAATAGTTGGGACAAGGTTATGGGTTAAGGAGAAAGAATGTCCTGATCTCTCCATGACTGCAGAACTCAGCATACCTTCCCTCCTAGCCGTGTGGGAGCCAGTCTGCTCTTCCAGTTACATTGGCCTTGCATCTAAGAAAGACTCAGAATTACCTGTGTGGTAGGGTGGGGTGGAGTAGGGTTGGGTTTGGGTGGGGTGGAGTAGGAGAGGGCTATGACTCTTCTGTTGAGCCCAGACCCAGTGCCAGCGTGACTGCAGATTGCACATGGAAGCAACACACGTTCTAGTTCTCTGAGCCCAACAACAGAGACAGACAGGAATGCTGGGCTTAATTATACTCTGTAGTAAAGTCTGTATGAGGAAATCAGAATGAAGGAAAAGTGGAGCTTGTGATCTGAATAGAAAGGGCAATTGCAGAGGGTCTTGTTTCTTGTATTTCCTGACAATGTAGGAGGTATATCTTGAAAGCCAGGTGCACTCTGCAGCAAGTCCCTCTGGTTCTGGGAAAGAGGTAGGCGGGGCTAACTGTAGTGGCGAGAGCAGCAGTGCATGGATAGCAGTGGGAGCTGCAGCCACACCAGGGGTGGTGAATGTAAATTCATTAGGCTTCCTGTGTTCTTTGTGAAATTGGTGGAAGCTGTAAGTTAAGTTATCACACTGATCATTGTGTAAGCATTATTAAGTGATAAATTCTCTCTCCCCTCTTCATTTTCTCCTGCATCTGCTTTTTGTCAGCTTGTTAACATAGCTAAAAATTTATGCTTTCAGTGCTTATAATTTAGCGTACTGTTTGTTTTTATGAAAAAATATGACTAAATGCAGTAATAGAATGAAAACCTAGATTATCTTAAATAGGCTGCTGCTAAAAATTAGCACCCACATTACTGTGGACAATGCTTGGATGCAGTGAGGCTGTCCAGACTGTTGCAGACATAGGAGCAGTTGTGTTGCAGATCAGAACCAGAAGATGATCAGGAAAGTGACCAGGGCAGTGGAGAAGTGTTGACGGACCAATTAGAATTAAATACACACTTGGTGATTCTTATCTGTTGTAAGGAGCCTTCCGGTTGCACAGTCCTCAGCAGGCTAGGGAGTAGGGATGTGGGTCATCTATGGTCTGTACCACAGTGGGTCTTTGAAACAAATCTCAAAGAGCAGAGTTGGTCAGGGCCTGTCTGGAATGAGGAGGAGTGGCAGAAAGTTCCATTTCTATTTGAGAAGCTGTTTCCAGGGGGATTTTGTGTTTTTGTCTAAAACAAATACATTAATGTTTCCAGAAAATTAGATGCATGTAGAAGTTTATGTACGGTGTGGTATAGTTCCCAGAGTTCATAATGCCCCACAAGATACAGGCACTGACAGTCTACCTCTAAGGGGAAACTCGATTGCTGTTTGAAATCTCCTATTCAGCCATTCTTATAGGGTCTCTGTTGGCTGGGCTTAAACTCCTTTCTGTCTTTTCAGTTTGTCCTGACTATGATGACCTGTGTGAGCCCGCACTGAGTTTTGTTTATTTATTTATTGGTTTTTCCAGACAGGGTTTCTCTCTGCAGCTTTGGAGCCTGTCATGGAGCTTACTCTGTAGACCAGGCTGGCCTCAAACTCACAGAGATCTACCTGCCTCTGCCTCCCGAGTGCTGGGATTTAAGGCGCGCACCACCAACGCCTGGCCTCCCACTCACTGAGTTTTTTAAGTGGAATGTGGTTTAATGACCATGGTATAGCTTAAAATTACTATGACTTTGACTTTAGGTAGTGATTTGACACCATTTTGTTCCCTGGCTGTGATTGATGATGCATTGTATGGACAGTGGTGATGGCACTGTCTTTGAACCAGAGCACCGCTGGTTCTCGGCAGATGATTATGAAGTAGGTGATTATGAAGCTTGGAGTCTAACTGGTTCTTGTTGGATTTACATGGTAGTTATTAAAATTCTGTGAGAATCACTGTAAGGTAGCGAGATTGATCCTTCATTCAGACCCATTCTCCCAGCTCCCCTGACCTTAAGACTAACCATATGACCAAAGACAACCAACAGTGGATTCAGGTAACATCTTGTAAGCATGCCAATTGCCTGACTCTGGAGTTGGAACTATTCCTCATCCATGCATGCTGAGATGGTCCCACTGTTTCAGACTGCCCCTGAGGTAGCAGTTCTACACAGCTTTTGAAGACAATTGTCTAATTGGAAAGGGTCAGGATTACTGATTGGCTTGGTGTGCTGGCTAGTTTTATGTCAGCTTGGCACAAGCTAAGAGTCATTTGTGGAAGAGTGAGCCCTAACTGAGAAAATACAGTTTGGATATACTTATAGGTGTTGAGTCTATCTGAAATAGTTAGGACCAGAGTATTTCAGGTTTCAGAGTTTTCTAGTTTTTGCATAGCCTGAATTTTATCCACTGAGTACCATTAAGCCAAAATTTGAAATCTGCAGTATGAAACTTTGAATGTGAGTGACTCTAGAGAGATACTGATTTTCACACTAAGGATGCTCAAGTTGTATATGCCAGAGTATGCTGACGTGTGAACCTGAAGTGGACTGCTCAGACTGTGCTCTTACACATAAAGAGCATGAAGTACGATGCACAGAATGTGTTTGATTGACTTCATGGCAGAATAGGCATGTCCATTAAAATTGCTCCTGCAGGGTTATTAAATGTAATCATGGTAACCTGTTTCAATAGAAAAGGCTTTTCTGCATGTTAGCATAGTGAAGATGTCAGGGACTTTTTCAAAGCTTCAGAGTAGTGATGTCTCCGGCAAGCACCGTTGTGTGCATGTTCAGTCAGGGAGAGCGCCTTTCTGGGCTTGGGCAGGTATGCTGCATAGTCTCAGGCTCCTCATTGTTGGCTGTGCTTTGAGGAGGGAGGGATCTTACTTCCCATGTTTTTTTGGTAATAAGAAGCATGCTCTTTAGATTTTAGTATGGTGAGGGTTGCCTCAGTCTCACTTGAAGTAGCAAGTAACAGCTAAAAGAATGTTAGCTGTGGGATTTCTGTCCTATCTCTTTCAATAAATCATAATGCTTTGTTTTTAGAAAGATGTAATGTTAACATTTCAAACTTCATTTTATTGCTGTTTTTAGTTATCAGGCTTACAGTTTTGTGGTAAATGGAAGCATTTCTTGGGTAGTATCCTTTTGTTTTGTTTTGTTTTGTTTTGTTTTTTTCAAGACAGGATTTCTCTGTTTAGCCTTGGCTGTCCTGGACTCAGTCTGTAGGTTAGGCTGGCCTTGAACTCAAAGAAGTCTGCCTGTCTATCTCCCAAGTGCTAGGATTAAAGGTGTGTTCCACCACTGCCTCCTGGCAGCATTCTTATAGTGCACTCTCTCACTTACCCCCCCTCCCCCTTATGGCTGGTGGCTGCCAGGCTTCTGGTCCTGGGTTTGTCTCTCTTTCCTGGATTTTTCCTACATACTCTTTCTGTTCACCAGCCCCGCCTATCCCTCTCCTGCCTAGCTATTGGCCATTTGGCTCTTTCTTAGACCAGTTAGGTGCCTTAGGCAGGCAAGGTGAAACAAATGTAACACCTTTACACAGTTAAAGTAATATTCCACAACAGCTTTCTAGTAATGTTAAAATCCTGAATTAATTTCTTGATGGTGTATTTTGATTTCTTGACTTCTTTATTATGGCAAAATCACTTTTTATGTAATGTCATTTACATTTGTACATAGGTATTTATCTTCAATAATGTGCTTATGTAGAGAGACAAGAGAAAGAAGTAGCCTGACCTTAAGAAATGAGTTATGACATTGTTAAGCTTGAGATTATGTGTATATTCTGAAAACTACATGGTGCTTTTAATCTTGTTTTCCATTGTTCTTTAGGGGCCTCCAGAATTTCCACAGCACACACCTGGACCTGTTCCCAACAGTTTTAATCAACCACCTCGACTTCCTCTCCAGGACCAGTGGAGAGCCCCACCACCACCTCAGGAGCGAGACCCTTTCTTCTTGGGAGGTACATGAAGGGACATGATGGTCACGAGGTGAAGTGACAGAAGCTGCATTGCATGGTGGACCTGTGTGGTTACTGCTAAAATAGCTTTTACCTCCCACTAGGAGATGTGCCGTAATGATTTTATCAGTCACTGCAGTGGCTAAAGTTAGACAGTAATTGGATAGGAAATATGACAGTCTTGTACAAAGAAGGAAATGTTTATAGAAAATGACCCATAAAACCTTCTGAGATAGCTAAAATCTAGAATTCTTTATAAAATATGCTCCTAACAGTTGGGAATAGTGAGGTGGCTTCTAAAAATCCTTGTCTGGGAAGTGTGTGGTTGGTCTTCCTTCCTTCCTTCCTCCCTCCCTCCCTCCCTCCTCCCTCCCTCCCTCCCTTGAGACAGGGTTTCTCTCTGTAGCTTTGGAGCCTGTCCTGGAACTTGCTCTGTAGACCAGGCTGGCCTCGAACTCTCAAGAGATCCACCTGCCTCTGCCTCTGCCTCCCGATTGCTGGGATTAAAGGCTAATTTTGGGTGGGGAAGGGGGTCTTTCTAACTTGAGGGTAATGTGTTACTGTTCAGTTTCAGGTGAACCAAGGTTCCCCAGTCATCTTTTCTTGGAACAGCGAAGTCCTCCACCACCTCCTCCTCCCACACTCCTGAACAGCAGCCATCCTGTCCCCACTCAGAGTCCCTTACCATTCACTCAGCCTGGACCAGCATTTAATCAGCAAGGACAGCAGCCAGTGTTCCCTAGAGAGAGGCCTGTAAGACCAGCCCTGCAGCCCCCAGGCCCAGTGGGGATCCTGCACTTTAGCCAACCAGGGTCAGCAACTGCCAGGCCTTTCATTCCTCCTAGACAGCCGTTCCTCCCCAGCCCTGGACAGCCGTTCCTGCCTACACATGCACAGCCTAACCTTCAGGTATGCACTTGAACCAGCCTTGAGGGACGCTCTCCATGTGGTGCTGATCCTTTGTGTTTCATGAAAGGGAAGTTTCAGGTTTTAATTGTTTCTGTTAACTTATGGTTAGTATGAGTAGTAGTCTTATGTATACTGTTTGTTACAGCCAGCTTTCTTGACAATATTGTTTATTTCCTGAATATTAGGGAATATGAAAAAAGTGGTTCTCATTTTCTTGAAGCTGAACTTTGCCACCCTTGGAATTTTTAAGGGTGACTTTAACATTAGACTACTGTACCTAACATTAAAGTATGTCCTGATGGTGTGTTTGCTCATCTTGTACAGTACTTTCCCCCATGTCATGTCATGTTCATGCTAGGGAGGGGAAATGGGCTGGGGGCACTACAGCTTCTTACTCTGTATGTGACAGGCTTGTGTGCCCTCTACTGGTGGCCAGTACAAGTATTTGTGACATTTTCCCTACCTATTTATTTATTTATTTATTTATTTATTTATTTATTTAATCCTTACTATCAAGATACATTGTGATCAAGCAAGGTGCAGTGGCATTGATCCCATCATCTGGGAGATGTTGTCTGTCGACAACGGGGAGAGAGTTGGTAATAGTACACTTGACTCAACTGTTTAGATTCATAGGGACTATGAGAATGGACAAAGAGGGTGGTGGTGGGAGTAGGCTGGAGAGGTGGCTCAGTTGTAAAGAACACTTGCTGCTTTTCCAGAGGATGGGATTCAATTACTTGCACCCACATGGTGGCTCACAATCACCACAACTCCAAAGTCTTCCACTGGCTGCAGTAGGCTCCAGACACACCCCTGGTACATAGACATTCATTCACCTAAAATCTGTGTATATATAAGTCAATTATTAAAAAGCATATCTAGGCTTGCAAAGATATCTTAGCATGGTAAAAGCACCTGCTACCAAGCCTGAACACCCAAGTTTGACCCCTGGAACTCACATGATAGAAGGAAAAACTGACTCTAAAGTTGTCCTCTGACTTCCATGTATGTTCTGGCACATGTTCATTGTGTGTACACTCACGTACACACACAGCCAGTTGAGCAATAGTAAACAAAACTAAAAATAAATGTTTTAAAAGAATATGTATTTAAGCTAAAAAGAAAAGATAAATATTTTCAGTGTTCAGAGGGGGTTAAATATTTTGAAATTTTATTCTAAAAATGGAATTAACTTTCCCCTCTGTTATAGAAATATTAGAATATAGGTAAGTTTAAAGAAATTAAATAATTCCATTACTGAGCATTAGTTGCCATGAACATGTGGTATGTCTTTTTTAGTAGGGAAACAGTGTGTCCTTATCTGTATATTCTTTTCCTCAGGTAATATAGTCACTATGGTCTTTGTAGTCTATTGGATTGTCTTCACTGTACCATCTGAGCACACTGTAGGAGGTCACCTTTTATGACAGTGACTAAGTTTTAGGCATTACCAGCTGATTGCTGCATTTATGATGCTTTCTCGACATGAAGCTTCTCAGGCTGAGGTTTTTAAGGAAACCATTGGGATGAAATCTGCCTAGCACATCTGTTTATAAGCTGTTGTTTCTCTCTCTCTTTCTCTCTCTCTTTGGAATGGAAGGGACCCTTGCATCCTCCGTTGCCTCCACCCCATCAACCACAGCCCCAGCCTCAGCAGCCACAGCAGCAGCCCCAGCATCACCAGCACCAGCCACCCCTCCAGCCTCCTCTCCAGCCTCCACATCAGCCTCCCCCACAGCATCAGCCTCCCCCTCAGCATCAGCCACAGCAACACCAGCATCACCACCACCTTTCCGCTCCTCCCCCTCCTCTGATGCCCATGTCTCAGCCACAGTTCAGGCCGCACGTGCAGACTGCTCAGCCTCAGCCCAATAGCAGTCGGATGCAGTGTACCCCACGTCAGGGGCTACGGCATGTGAGTATCATATGTGGCTTAACTTAAAATCCCTGAGGTAGATTGTTTTCCAGCTGTCTTGTTTTATTAATAAATACACAATATATTTTCCAAAGTAAAACTGTGATTGTGTTTTAGAGCACTTGGAAAGAAATTTAAACTGTAGATACTAGCTTATCTTTTTCTGAGCCTTAAAGGCTATGTTAATATTTACTTTTTTGATTTTTTTTGAGTCTTCTGTAGTGATTAGACAATACTGTTAGGTGGTAGTCATTCCGCCAGTGCGAACATCTTAGCCTTTGATACGGGGTATCTGCCTCTGGGTTCTGAATCAAAGCTTACATTCTGTTGTGGGAAATTTGTTTGTGGTGGTACATTTTACATAACTGTCAGCAAATATGGGTCTTGTCATGCATTGAAAGAAACTGGGGGGGTGATAGATTGCTATGAGAGTAAAATGTAGCTGCCATTGCCTTGTCCTCCATTAGTAACTGACATGACTTTCTCTTTCAGGACAAAACATAGTATTGCTAACAGTCCTGTCTATAAGTCTTCCTTTCAGTCCTGTACTTTATCCTCATAGTTTGAGGAAATTACTGAGCTGCTTTGAACCTGTCTTCCTAACCCTGCCTCTTTATAGCTTAAAATTAATCACATGAGCATTAAGGGGATTTCTAGGTAGAAGAGAGGCGTGTGTGAGTAAGTAGGTTCACAGTAACGGCAGCAACTCAGCCCCTCCCCGACTCAGCCGCCTCTACCCCTTCATGCATGGGTTCCTTGCCAGGCACGTCCAGGTGAGAGTAACTGAGACTCTTCTTGTCATAGAACTTTGTGGCACCTTTCTCCTCCAGAAAGCTGTTTATAAGATTGAAACATGCTGTTAGGTTCTCCTGTTCCATTTTAAACTTAGATGAAGTAGAAGCAGTATGCCATTGATACATTTGGGTGCTTGAAGTTTTTTGTTGTTGTTGTCTTGGCCCAGAATTTTGTTAAAAATGTTAGTTCATATACTGGAAAAAAAAAAAAAAAAACGGATTTGACTTTTATAAATGAAAGCTCTATCTTTACAGAAGCAAGTCCTAAACATCGGGGCACACAACAGCATTTGTGTTTGCCAGAGTAAGGGATCTACCTCTCAGAAGACAAGGCAATTATTGATGACAGCGATCCCTTGTGGTTTTACTCACTAATAAATTCGTGTTTCTTTTTGTGACAGAATGCATCATCTCAGAGTATAAGCAAACGACCCATGCAGCAGATGCAACCCACCGCTCCCAGAAACAGTAATCTGCGTGAGCTCCCCATAGCACCTTCACACGTGTTGGAAATGAGTGGTAATCGCTGTTCCTCCACACCTGCAGCTCAGGTGAAGCCTATTGTCAACACTTCCCCACCCTGCAGGGCTGTGGTGGCTTCTAGGAGCTCACAGGGAAAAACTGATGCAAAAGTCAAGCCGCTTAGCCCTGGGGCTCAACCTAAGGAAGAAGCAAAAGCAGAACCAGAGGTAGGACCTCTTTCCTCCATGTTTATTTTGGAATAGGGAGCCTGACTGTCAATATGTTCTGCTTAATTCACTCATTTAGAAACTGCCCATGTATTCCCCCCCAAGTAGATGCCTCTTTAGCCTAATAGACATTCATAACAGATGCTCTTACTGCTGGTGGGGAGTGGGGTGGGTGGGTGGGTGGGGGCATGTAGCCCAGTGGCAGAGCACCATAAGCAGCTTGTATTTTCATTCCCTGGCGAATACATGGGTACTCTGACATTCTCATTGGTTTATGATCTTAACTCTTCTATATTTGTAGTTATTCCTGTATTATATAGAATCAGTATATATCCAGGTTTGGCAGATATTTTCTTTGAAGGACCCAAATTCCATAAATGTTCTAGACTCACCTCACCTCTGCCATTGTGGCTCAAGGTGGTTTATAAATAGTTCTTACAGAAACAGATGTGCTCTATACCAGTAAACCTTACTCACAAAACCAGGTAGTTCTGTGGCCTTACTTATATTTGGTAATAGGTGTGGAGCAATAATCATACACGGTCTTCATTTTTGAGATCCTTGGCCTCTCACAAGCTTCACCTTTCTTAGCTATTATATGAGGATGAAATAAAGTAAGGTAGGGTTTACCTGGGAGCTGGACACAGACAAGTATAGTGACCACCAGTAAAATCCATGCTGAACGTAACAAAGCAATTGATTATTATCGTGTTTAGTGTAATGATAGCAGGGAGCATTTCCTTAAGTAAGAATTTAAGAAATTCATCCTTTCTTTCTAAAAACCAGTTTACACTGTTTTAGTCTTTTTAAATAGGTTTTCATCATTCAGGTTTTCTTCTGATAAATGATTATAATGGTTTTAATTATATCACATTAAAATTAGGAAGTCAGAATGTTTGGATGTCATTTAATAAATTGTCATTAAAAGGGTGGTTGTGGGTTTCATAATCAGTGTATGTAAGAAAATTGGAACTACAGACTAGAATGGAGTGGTTTATACAGAGTTCTTTGTGAGCTGGGTCTTGGGTTTCACTATTACAATCTTAGCTACTCTGAAGGCTGAGGCAGGAAAATCACTAGTTCAAGGCCAGTCTGGGCAACTTAGAATTTACACACACACAAAGATAATAAGAGATTAAGGATACACACACTTGCCCAGTATCCACAAGGCCCTGTGTTTGATCTCAGCACCGCCCCCCCATAAAAAAAAACAAAAAACGGTTCTTGGCAATAAATTTGATAATACCTTTGTTTTATATAACTAGCCTAGAACTTGTATACGTGTTCAGTCTAGTTCACATATGCATTTCTTATGTAATAACAGTGACTAAATAACACAAGGAGAGGAATAATTAGCCGTGTTTATTCATTTCATTTTAGACTTACCACAAATTCTTATCACAGGCAGATAATTCATGAAAATGAAATGGAAAGTTGACGGGTTTCAGGGATATAGGTTGAATGCCTTAATTTGTTTTGGTTTAGGTTTTTGTATATGTAAGTTGTACCAGGCTTATAGTTTCTTCTTTTAAAGAAATCCATTTATTTTGCTTAGCTAAAGGTGACTTATAATGACTTAGATTTATTTAATTTGTATGGATTCAGTAAGAAATAAATCTGAAGTATTTTTATCTATATCTTTGAACTTACTTTAACCCTTTTTTGACTGCTTGGGAAACAGATGCTGATGAATTAATTACTCCTGTGTTAAGAAATAGTGCATGTGGATTCTGCTCCTGGATCCTTTGCTGTTGGACTGTGGGTTTCTTATTTAAGACTGCTGAGTAACAGTCTCTCTCTTATCTACCTTTAGTTTGGTTTGAAATGTATCCAAAGCTTTGACCTTAGACAAAAAGCAGGCCAGCCCATGCCAAGAAGTCCATGGGGTACCCACTCAACTCTCCAGCTCTGTGCATGTCTTACATTTATAATTCTTGGGATTTATGCAAAATAGGCAAGATTTGTAATTAGGTGAATTCTAGATAAATTGAATCATATTCTGTACAGACTACCGATAGATGATTTTAAAGAACATTACTTTTAAGCTATAAGCTTTTGTCATTGGCTTCCTTAGTAAAAAATTTACTGGACTTTTGAAAAGGAATTCTCTGTATAGACTTTTAGTGTAGTTTGAGTCTGGGATGTTGAGGGCATTTACTTACCATTAATAGGGATATTCAAGGCATCTACTTACCATTAATATTCCAATACTGCGATTGGCAGCATTTTGATTCTGAGAAGAGTGCGTGAGTTCAAGGTCAGAAAGATTGACTTGTGGTGTTCATTATAACCAATTATTCTGTGACAAATGAGTTTGAGATCAGGCTGAAAATTCTGTACGAAAAAATCAATAGTTCTAATCAGGGCCTTTCAGGTCATTTACACCCCACCTTTTGTTGGTTTGTCAAGGAAGAGCCAGATAAAACCTCTGTGACAGCAGGCACTCATGGCTGTTGCCATTCCCATTAGAAATATATTTTAATATCTTAAATGAATAGTTTAATTGGTTTCAAACTTGTAAATGAGTGAAATTTACATTATTTCATTTTTAATATTCTGATATGATTTTTAGGTTTAGCTGTGTTAATTTACCCCTCCCGAGAGGAGAGAGTTATGCTTCTTGTTAAGCAGATTTTTCAAATGCCTTCTTTCAAATACTGAATTAAAGGTTTTGAGGAAATTCATTTATTTGAAATGGCCACCCTGCCCTGTGAAGCAAAATGAACCATGTTTTCCATTTCAGTTCCCTGATGAAGACGAAGAGACAAGGTTATATCGCTTAAAGATAGAGGAGCAGAAGCGCCTGAGAGAAGAAATCCTGAAGCAGAAGGAGTTACGCAGGCAGCAGCAGGCTGGTGCCAGAAAGAAGGAGTTACTGGAAAGACTTGCACAGCAACAGCAGCAGCAGCAGCAGCAGCAGCAGCAGCAGCAGCAGCAGCAGCAGCAGCAGCAGGTCTATGGCCCACAGACCACTGTGGAGCAGGAGGAACTGGCAGCTACATCATCACCCACAAACGGTAACCCACTGCTGCCCTTCCCAGGGCCACAGGGCAGGCAGAATGTGAAAACCAGACTTCTTGTTAAAAATCAAGATGTCAGCACTGCTAATGTTCAGCCCAAGGCGGTAAACTTTGTCCCACCTGGTGCTACCATGCAGCATCAAGGCCAGCACGTGAGACCGCTGAAGCACCCGCGACAACCGCCACACAAGGTCCTCCAGGTCAAGCCCATGGACATGGGAGAGGCCCCCCACTCTCCACAGGCAGCCAGAGGGACGTCCCTCCAGGGCCGGCCTCAGGACAGCAAGCCAGGGGTGAAGAGGACTGTCATGCACAGAGCCAACACTGGAGGTGGCGGAGACGGGCCGCATGTCAGCTCCAAAGTCAGGGTCATTAAGTTGTCCGCAGGGGTAAGTTGACAAATTTTATGCACTTCTTTGGCAATTTGTTTGCTTAGAGGCTTTAGTCTCCACAACAGAATTGAACCTGGTGTCATGTAGATTAGCCAAACCTCAAGATTGGTATGGGGACTGTCATTCAAATTCTGCTTCTGTCTGGACCCATATTGTCTCAGCTGTCTTGAGTCTAGTGAACAACCATTGTGACATCCTGCAGCTACACATTTCTCAGTTTTAGCTTCTTTCATAAATAACTCAACACTGTAATAAACAAATATCTCATAATCCAACAAACTTGAACTTCAAGTTTGTCATAGAAATAAAATTTCCTATACACATGATAGTTGTTTATAGCTGTGGGGTCAGTGAGCATGTGTGGTCAGGGGGAATGGACCCACTTTCAAGCAGCATGGACTATTAAACCTGTTCTCAAGACCCCTTTCCCTGTTGAATTTTAAAAAGAAATTCTACTTTGAAAACCTGTGTCATCTTACCATCTCAATTCAAAAGTGGAGCACTCCTTTATGGTCAACTTCAGTGAGACTGAGGAAGTGCAATTTGCACTATAGTCAGGATAAGTTCGGCACTCTAAAATAGCAAGTTCCTGCTCATAGCCTTCATGAAGAGGGTGCTGGATACTTGCTTTCTTCCCGTTGTATGATCTTTGTTAAGGTACATAATTCATATCTGTTGTCTACAGTGAATTCTAAAGCAAATGCCATTGTCCATGTTTGCTATGCTCTGTAGCAATTATACCTGTTGTGTTTGGGGAACAGGAACCCTGTCAGCATGAGTTTTTAGAATAAACCAACTCTAGTGATTTTGACTAAAGGCTCAAGATTTGCACACCAGAAAAGAAAAACCTGTAACTCCACCCATAGAGGAAAGCAGTGCCCCAAGGAATGTGAAGTACCATGTGGTTTGCTTGTCAGTTAGCTGAGTGCTTGGAGACAGAAAACAGAATTTCTCCCACGTGATATAAGGACACTTCTGTAGAACAATGCTGAGTAAAATTACATATGTAGACTACTCATATGTATCTATAATTCTTGTGTATCTGAATATTTTCCTCATGTTTTTGTGATTCAGATGCTGATTAGCAGATGATCTGTCATATTTAACATACAAAGCTGCTGTGTTTGGTGGCATAGCAGATGCTCATGTCTTTGTACAGTGGCCCTTTAGCTTTGGGTCTTACTTAACACTTGAGGCATTAGTCTGACTCATTGAGTTAAAAGCTCAAGAGAAGATGGCCACTGGGAATAGAACCTTCCCCACTGGTGAGAAGAGCTGTGTACACCCTCTGCCCCCTGAAGGTTAGCAGTAGAAGGTATTTACCTTCAAAGAGCAGCATTTGAACTAGAAAATGTACTTCCTTTCAAAGAAAAACTGTACTTAAAATCATCTGTCTGGCCAGGTGTTGGTGCCGCACGCCTTTAATCCTAGCACTTGGGAGGCAGAGGCAGGCGGATCTCTGTGAGTTCGAGGCCAGCCTGGTCTCCAGAGCGAGTGCCAGGATAGCCTCCAAAGCTACACAGAGAAACCCTGTCTTGAAAAACCAAAACCAAACAAAAAAAATCATCTGCTTAAATATAAAACCTAAATCATATTTAATATGAAATTTATATGTGATCTTACTCATATCATACTGCCTACTTCTACAACAAAGAGGAAAAATAGTCTTTGGAATTTTCCACTTAAGTAGCCACCAGTCAGGGGCTTTGGGACAGGTTTTAGCCTGTCTTTTTGACTCTTAAGTGCTGGCAAGCATTTCCAACAGCTCTTCTAATTCTCTGTTGGCAACTTTGACGAACCTGATGAGTCTCTGATGGGGTTCACTTTTATCTTGGGTAAATAGTGTTTCCTAATGCGCCTCCCCCCCAGAATAGAACTATTTTTAAGAGAACACACAATTGTGGGTTAGTTGCAAAATGAGTCTAATTATGACAGTGCAAAAAGGTGAGTAGCCATGTGTCCTAGCATCAAGTGCCATCGCATTTATTTGACTTTTATCATTGTCCTTAGTTGCTAGTAGGTTTCAATCACAGTTGTCCTCTCCCCTGCAGTAGCATCATGCTGGGGCTCAGGCCTGTGCTTATGCTCTGCCTCGAAGAATCTTGTTAGGAGTCTGCACAGAGCCAGGCATCGCAGTTGGGCTCCCTGGGAGTGTGGGGAGGACAAGCTTGTAACATGGCATCAGTCTTAGGGTTTCTAGTGTTGTGAAGAGACACCTTGACCACAGTAACCTTTACAAAGGAAAACATTTACTTGTGGCTCACTTAGAATTCAGAGGTTTAGTCCATACCCTCATGGTGGGAAGCAAGGCAACATTCATGGTGATAAAGAAGGAGCTGAGAATTTTTACATTTTTTTTTTAAGATTTTTATTTATTTATTATGTATACAACATTCTGTTTCCGTGTATATCTGCACACCAGAAGAGGGCACCAGATCTCATAATGGATGGCTGCGAGCCACCATGTGGTTGCTGGGAATTGAACTCAGGGCCTCTAGAAGAGCAGTCGGTGCTCTTAACCTCTGAGCCATCTCTCCAGCCCGAATTTTTACATCTTGATTCAGGTAACAGGAAGTGGTCTGAGACACAGGGTGTGATGGCTTGAGCATATGTGAGACCTCAAAGCCCACCTCCACGATAACAGATTTCCTCTGACAAGGCCATTCTTTCTCCAACAAAGCCACACCTCCTAATAGTGCCACTTCCTTTGGGTGCCATTTTCTTTCAAACACCACAGCATCTGTGTGGAATGTTAGCTGTATGTTTGTTTTCCAGTTCACTGTTTGAATTATGACATTTTATTTTTGGTTGAATTCCATTTTTCTGGGAGCTATTGGCTTCTAATAGGGTAAAAGTATAATATATAACTTACAAAGCTTCTTAAGGAAACCCTAGTGTGTTTCCTTTTTGATTCCTTTTTTCTTTTCTTTTCTTTTTTTTTTTTTTCCTTTTTTGAGACAGTTTTTTACTGTTTCCCAGGGTAAACTCAAAGTTTTTATTCTCCTGTCTCAGCCTCATCCATTTTTGGATTGCAGGCATGTACCACATATCCTGTTGGGAAGATAATATCTATATTCATACATACATAATTTATATGTGAATACATATTTAGTGCATATATTAAATTATTTTGAGGTTAATATAATTATATCATTTTTCCCTTCCCTTTGCTCCCTCCAAACCTTCCCTTATAGCAACTCCACCTTGGCTGTCTTTCAGATTCATGGCCTTTTTTCTTCAGTGTTTTTCAACTTCCTTAATGCTGTAACCCTTAGTATAGTTCTGCATGTTGTGGTGAGCCCGCCCCCCCCCCCAAGAAACCATAAAGTTATTGCTACTTCCTGTTAGTTTGCTAATGTTATGAATCATAATGTATCTGTGTTTTTTGGCAGTCTTAGGCAACCTCCATGAGAAAGTCATTTAATCTCCCTAGGGGTCAGGACCACAGGTTGAGAACCACCGCTTTAGTTGCATGTAATCCTAAATAATCTGCTCAGCTTGTATAACGCTACTTGTATTTATTTAGGGCTGACCTTGGAGAAAGTTTTATTATAGGGCAGAAGTGAGCACAGGCTTCCTTAGAGCTACCTCCTTTACTGTTGTCTAACCCAGAATATATGTAACTGAATCTAAAGTGTCCAGTAATCTCTTGCTTCTGGTGGTCATTCTCTAGCCGGGATACGGGCTTCCTGCTCAAGAACTTATTTTTGTGCTTGGCTATAGCCAGCTGTTCTTATGAAACCTCTTACCAGATTGGAATGTCTCAACTTCTTTGGGCTTCTGGGAGTGAGTTACGACTTGTGAGGCTACTGATTCATAGTGGGTATCTCTTGTCTTCCATAGCTCGTTTAAAAATCTAATCGTTTATCATCATGTTTTGTTTTGTCTTTTGAGACAGTCTCATATAACCCTGAACTTGCTATGTAGTTTGAATTCCTGATGTTCTTGTCTGCATCACCAGATGTTAGAATTAAAGGGTGATGTTACCATACCTGGCTTTCTTAGGATTTTGTTTCTAAACTGTATTTTGTGAAAGATGGAGAGCCTGAGTCTAAGACAGTAGGTTTTTTTAGGCTTGTCTTTTCTTTAATTACATTACCTTTAAGGCCTGTTTTCCTTTGTCTTAAGGTAATTTCTAGTTGTATGTTGGTCATCTGTATTGAAACTATTTGGGTCCTCTTTATTAAAACTGTTGCATTGTAGTATCAGGAAACATTCCTCAAGATTTCATAAGAATGATTTCTTGATATTGTTTCTTGTGTAGTTGTGATGGCTGTGTCACTGCTCAATTATTTCTGGAGGAGAATGGTGCATTTTGTACAGGGCTTGTCATTGGCATTTATCTGACATTGGCTGCTCTGAAACTCATTTTCGTAGCACACAGAGCTTGAGGCTCTCTTGTAGGGTCTCAAGCTTACTTCTTTTGTGGCCATGTGACACACACAGAAGCTTTCTAGTTTTTCCTGCAGAAAACCCATGTTTGGGTAGTTGTCAGTCTAGCTGCTTCTGTGATACAAAACAATCTTTTTTGTTTTTTTTTTTTCTCTTCCCTCTGAATCTCAATTTCCTATGTATAAATGGGCTTAATCGGTTGCTGGGAGGAGTTCTAGAAGAAAACTGATGGCAGATGGAGGCATTCCTGAGACCCCAAAGGGGTATTTGCAGTGGCTACTGTCTGTCCGGGGCTGATCATGTGCCACAAACCGTGAGGCAGGCAGAATTGCGTTTTTGTTTCACAGGGAACAAACTGAGTCTCAGGGAGGTCATGTGACCCACCTGATGCCACATAACAAAGCAGTAGGGCCAGACATCTAGCCAGGTTTAATTCTGAGTCTTGCCCTATTTAATGATAAAAGCTAAAGTGAAAGGTATAGAAAGTTTATTTACTGTGAACTACTGGAGTCATCAATCATTCTTTCTGATGAAGCACAGAAACAAACAATGAAGTGTGTGCCTGGGAAAAAGCCCTGCAGCCTCATCTGGATCATGGGAAATGGTATCCAATTCACCTGTGAGTGACCTTGGTGACTTGGATTGATTGAGCTCCTTTGCTTACCAGTAAAATGAGGGCCTGGTCTCCTTTCAGGATCTTGGAAGAGAGTGAGTGTGTTCCATAGGACAGGGCCATTGCTCAGTAAACATCACAACACCATTCTTTGGTTGAAGAAAGAAAGAACAGTTTAATGTCAGGAAAGCAGGCAGATTTTATTCTGACCCAGGTTATGAAAATTTTAGAAATTAGGCAGCAAATGAAGAAACAGTTGTTGGTTCTGTGGGCACACAGAAAAGTGCAGAAACTGCAGGATCCCCCAGCAGGAAAGCCAGCCATTTGGCTGTGGCTTTTTTGTATTTCTGTTTGTTTTTAAGATTAATTTATTTATTTCATATACAGTATTCCACCTGCATGCCAGAAGGGGGCACCAGATCTCATTATAGATATGAGCCACTATATAGGTGCTGTGAATTGAACTCAAAACCTCTTAACTTCCATGTATTAATGTTTAAAGGGTATCAGAGTACTGCTTGTGGAAGGTCCCAGTTTATCTGTGGGTGCTTGCTTTGGAAAGCTGGGTGAATGTGTCCATCTCTTACCCCATCCTTGTCATCTCTAGGTCTCCTTTAGAGAGGCGGTGCATGGGTCCCTCTCTCTGGGGGCCATGGGATGTACTTTGTTACATCTTCAATGAAAAGAGAAGTCCTGGGGCTTTGTCCCTTTACCACATTCACCAAGTGCTTATATGGTACTGCATTTGCTCCCCCATCCCACTGTGTCTCTCTTTTAATGTCCATTCCTCAGCAATCATTTTCTCTTCCTCAGATGGTTTATGAGAAGGTTAGAGGCACAATGTTGAGCTAGGCCAGAGACACTAGAGACTGCAGCTGTGTGGTGGGCAATGCTATAATTTACGTGTATCTTTTGCTTCTTCCTGATAAGTTTGAGGTTGTTTGTGTTTGGCAGACTGCCCACAAAAGGTAGCCTATCCTCGGCATGACTATGCAGGAGACTTGTCCTATATTGCAGAACTTAGCTTTGATGACTTGGGTGAGATAGTATTTGCTAAGTCTTTCCTGCAGCTGGCCTCCCCCATTGTGTCTTCAAGTTGTAGTTGGGAAGGACTTCTGTGTGAGTGCTCCACTTCTTATACTTGCTTCTCTCTACCAGCCAGCACTGATGTGGCCAATTCCAGCATGCCTTGTTTCTCTCTCATCGGTCATGCTCTCAACAGTGATTGCCTTGTCTTCACCCTCATTTACCTTATGTCAGGTTAGGTGTGTGGGGTCTTGATTTTTCAATGAACTGTCACTGCTGTTACTTACTTTGATGCTAGTTCTTGCACTGGTTGGCCAGAGAGCACCTCTTCCTGCTGGCTTCTGTGTCCATTGAGAACGCTTCCTTGGTTTTTGAAAGTATGCTTACTTTCTGTATTCAAGCTTGTTTGATGTGTCTTGGCCCTTTTCTGTGTGGTTCTGGGGTGGGTCCTATTTTTATAAGGCTTCAGTTCCTTGGAGCACAGGTGCCAGAGGCTGCTGTAATCATCAGCTTCCCATGCATTGCTGAGATAAGGTGGGGTAATTGGTTTGAAAGAGGAAAATGTTTACCTTGTCTCACCAGATCAGAGGTTTTGGTCCACAGTTTCTAAGCCTCACCTCTTCAGTGTTGTTTGACACAGTACATCATGGCAGAGAAGGCCTGCTTGTCTCCTCTCAGCTGGGCAGAGAGGCAGACAGAGAAAGGAGTAGAAATCCCTAAAATCTCGTGACCTGTTGCATTATTCCTGGGGAGACATGAAAAAATATTTGTCTCATGGATCCCAATGACAGACCAAAATAGGTTTCCACCAAAGTCCAGCTTGGTGAACCAGCGAGTTTACAGAGCATAGAGGAAGGGTATCTTACAATGATCTTACAGTTGTATCACTACCAAGTCCCTGGGATTGACATGTAAACAAGTTTGTTTCTAATTTAAATAAAAAATAATTAAAAAAAAAGAAAAACAAAAACTAGAAAAATATAAAACTGGCAGACTTTTGCAGATTGGGGGTTGAGTTCTGTCTTAAGCATAATACACAGGATATAAGATATAACCAACTACCTGAGTGTTAGGGTTGAGATGAACAGAAATGTTCATTTTATCCCTTAAATCTTGTGTCACTTTGGGAAGTACCTGTCTGACAGAGTTGAACACCTGTCCTTGGTCACAGCCTAATGTAGAATTTGCCGTGTCCCCTTCTTGTTCTCTGGAGGTGCCATGTACTCAAGCCTCTGTACTTTATCGCTCAGGACTCCCGCTGTTCTGGGGTCCTGCTGATGCGTCTGCATAGGCTGTGTCCCGCTTGCTACCCACAGCTTCCCATGCTTTAGAGCTCTGGCTCCAGCTCCTAGTCCCTGCTCCTCCTTGAGGGGCTTTCTCCTTTCTGTCCCATGTTTTGTCACTAGAACCTAGGATAGTTTCAAGGGTGTCTTAGTTAGGGTTTCTATTGCTGTGATGAAACACCATGACCAAAAAGCAAGTTGGGGAGGAAAGGGTTCATTTTCATTAGGCTTACACGTCAGCATTGCTGTTAATCACTGAAGGAAGTCGGGACAGGAACTCAAGAGGGTAGCATCCTGGAGGCAGGAGCTGATGCAGAGTCCATGGAAGGTGCTGCTTGCTGGCTTGTTCAGCCTGCTTTCTTATAGAACCCAGGACCAGCAGCCCCACTGCCTAGGAAGCCTCCAAATTGCAGAGGACCCAGACAGAACCTTACATCTAGTACATTTCCATTTTCACCTGGTAGATTTATGCCATCTGCCCTGGACCTTGTTTTTTGTTTGTTTGTTTGTTTGTTTGTTTGTTTATTTCCTTTAAAGACAAGCTAATTCTTCTCTTTAAAGATTTCTTCATACATAGCTAGTCTCAGAATGGAAGATTATTACACAGGTAAGCACTTAGAAACACATTTTCACTTCCCTCATGAAGTGAAGCCCAGTAGTTAGGTCTGGCTACTTAAGTGGCGTTAGCCTTTTGGATTTGGTTTGTAGTTGCCTCCTGGACCCATTGCCTGAAGTAATGTTCCAGATTTCTGTTCCCAGTGTGCTTGCTTGCTGTTGTATATGCATACCTACCTGATGACAGAGAAAAAGAACACTGCAAACGTAAGGTGTACTCACACCCCACACAGCACTCAGGGCAAGGAGGTTAATAAGGCTGGCCTGATTTCTGTCCTGACTCTCCTGTAGTCCAGCAGTCTACAGAGGGGAAAGGGAGTCCTAGACATATTTGTGCTGGGAAACTTCACATTGCTTGCATATCATTTATTGTGCTGATCCCAGACAAGCCTCCCAGAGATTGCTGGGATAGGCTTGTATTGTTGTCCTTAATAGAAACCTGTGCGGCAAGGGCTGTGGCTGCATCACCATCTGCATTGCTGGTGACAGTGAAGTGTGCCCTTATCAGAAGGAGAATTCATAAGAGGCTGCCCTGGGACACCACGCCACTGTCCTTCTGTGTGTCCTGACAATGTTATCTGTCCTTTCAGTGCCGAGTATCAAATGTCTGTCATGAGTACAGAAATTAATTTAATGTCACCTGAAGACATGCAATTAATCTTTTAGAGGTTTTCATAATACCTTTACAGAAAGAGTTGCCAGTTTGGCGGATTTGGATTTTGGGGTTTAGAAGAAGATAAGGAAAATTAATTTTTCATCAGGGTTAATACAAGCTAGCAGGGCCACAAAGGCTGAGGAAAATGATTGGGGAATTTGTCAAGTGTTGTCACTCCAGAATAATGCTGCTTAACGCCTGATAGGTATAATCAAGGGCTGAGGTTCTATGGAGAGGGATTAATCAATTTGCCTGCTAGTGAATGCAACTCAGTGATACCACTTCTTCATGGGCTTTAAAGAATGAAAATAAGATTTGATCTGTCAAATTGCAAGAAGGCCTGACAGTATCAGTGGGCATTTTTTATCTGTACATTTAAACCATTTGTTATAAATAAATTTGTCCTGCTAATGTTGATGGCCACAAACCTCATTTTTTTTTTTTTTTGGTTAAGATTAAGCTGATAAAAAGTATTCCCTAGGCTTACTTAATTCAGATAGATATTTTAAAAACCAAATACTAGTCTAAAGAGATATTTTATTGTATTCATTGAAGGGCAATGATTTTAGAGCAACTCAACAGTATTTTTCTCCATGGGGTTAAGATGGGCACACCTCTTCTGCCTCATCTGCTTTAGAGAAGTTGCTGAGCCACAAGTTAGACCATGCCCTGTGCTGTCTGGGACACTGCTCTTCCTGCACACTTGGGAATGTCATCTGCAATCCATCTACTCAAAGACACTGGTTTCCTTACAGCTCAGCAACAGATTTCTTAGAAACTTGTATAACCTCAGGACTAATAATTATATGTCTGTTTTCAGTGCTAGAACTGGGTATACAGGTCACAGCAAGCTTATGGATATAATAGGGTCAATTTAGTTTGGCTTGACTCTCACTCATGTTTGTTTATGTGCATGGCTATGAATATAAAAATATGTTCCTGGCAGTGGCCTGTTAGCATACCTAGTGACCATTTTCTAGTGTCAATCCAGAGTATAAAAGCTACCTAGAATTAGCTTTTCATTATATGAATATAGTATTTGTTCACTCAATTGGGGGGAAAATGTTTGTTTCTTTACAAAAAGAAATAACTTGTTTGTTTATATTTAAGCCTTGAATGCTAAAATGATCTTAATAAAAAGCTAAGGAATGGCATTATGATAGCTTAATTAAAACAGTCTAGTTGAGAGCAAATTATGTAATCTTAGTAGTGGGAAGGCTGCCACAGGAGGTTCCAGGAGCTGCAAAAGAAGATGACATCACAGTGAGGAGGAACTGTATGAAGCTTGGTTGTCTCTGGGTGGTGTCCTTGGTGTTGTGCAAGTGTGGCCAGAGGCTTCTGTTCCATGTGCAAAACAAAAGTTTTACTATTCGGTTTATAGGGAGGGCTGAAAGAGAACAGTTGCCAAAGACGCCGGCAAGTTCCTGGTCACTATTGCAAAGTGAAGGACAGGTGGAAAGTATAGAGTAATGTGCGGTTCTCTGGATAGTTGAGACTCTGCCGGGCCTCAAGCTTAGGTGATACTCAGTTCTAGAGGGCACACAGTGTGTTCAGAATTCACCTTCCCCCAGTGGAAGCTTAGGTGGTACTCCATTCTAGAGGGCACACAGTGTGTTCAGAATTCACCTTCCACCAGTGGAAGCTTTTGGAAAGGCAGACTCCATGGTTCTCAGAAAGTTAGGCTGTTGCCCCCTGCCTGTGGGGAGACCTCAGATGCTTTTGTCTTTGGGAAACAGGAGGTACATCCAGGTAGGCAAGGCCTTTTCTAAGTGCTTACAGTTCTCAAAATATGGTAAAAGTGATTGGGTTATCTCTCTGTACATACTGAGGGATTTTCATGGTAAAATGTTTTAAATGACCTGCCTACCCTCGCTGAGGGGAAGGAGTAGACTGTCTAAGGCTAGTGCCTCTCAGGCTGGGGTCTAGCTGTCCACAGCTGGATCATGTTATGGTGCACTAGTTATTTTAAGAGTTGAATTATACTTGGCCATAGTGTGAGATGCTTTTTCTGTCTTGCTAAAGTGAATCAGCTAACATCTTGATGAAGGTGCCCTCCCCTCCCTTTTTAAATAGTTTCTGAGGGATGTTCTTTAGTAGATGTCTTGTCTTTTTGATGTTGGTGACTTTGTGGTCAGCATGTTAACTGGCTTGGAGAATGAGCTAGAATATGGGCCTCACATCCCCCCTTTTTACCTGAAGGAGACTGGACTAGGTGCCATTTTACCTTAGCTCTGTGGTAAAATCCCCTGAGAGTAGATTGGAGCCTTTCTTTGTGAGAAATGTCTCTTCATTAATTTCGTGTCCTTGCTTCTCATCACTCCTTGCTGAGTCAGCTTATATGTATGTGTTTTGTATGATTGCCCTGTTGCATGTAAGTTGGTTGACAGCATAATGGTCATAAATTCTTTTCACTGCTTTAGGGTACATTGTTAGGTTCGTCTTTGTTTTCCAATTTGGAACATTTCTCCTCTGCCCATTTTTCTTGTTCCAGATGGTTAAAGGAATGTGATGTTTGTTCTCAGAACAGCCTGTGAGACTGATGGACTCTGTCCCTGCTCTTGAGTGTGACCTTCATTGTCTCCCTCCTGTTGCTTTGTTTGGAAATAGGGCTGGCTCCTCTTAAGATCTGATCTTGATCTTAGGTCTTTCCCCCTCCTTTTTCGTATAACTGTAATATTTGAATCCCTCAATTTTGAGGTGTTCTGTTTGCTTTAAATGTTTTCTCTTTTTAATCATTAGTTCTTAGCATGACTTCTTTAGTGCTAGACTGGCATAGTTTAGCACAGCCCTTCAGCTCTTCTTTCTTCCCCAGCCTGCAGGCATCCTGAGGAAAGTGCCTGGACTCTTTGTGGCTTTTTCAGTCTTCAGACAGGACCACAGCCCCAGAAGCTTGTGGGTCCATGGGTCAGTCCAGTTCTGTATAGAGAAAGGCAGCAGTGTACCCACACTTAGTCCTGGCAAGCTGTATTCATCACCTGCTTTTCCACTGTGTTGATTCCACTACCCCAAAGTGGTTGTTTAGCAAGTCTATGAAGTTTTGGAGAGGCCAGACTTAGCAGTTTCTTCATCGTGCAGTGGGCCAAAGCTCTGTCTCTTTGTAACAGTTTTAAGCTTATATTTTTCTTGGGTCATAGTTCCATTGGTTGCTTTCGTTTGTTCCATTAGGTAGTTTCTAAAAGATAACTTAGAAGTTTTCTAAACCTTTTTGTGTGGTTATAACAAAATAACAGAAGCTGGATGTAGAAAAGAGATTAATTTTGGTTCTTGATTCTCCAGTCTGGGACATTTCAGAATGTGGTACTCGGATCCAGAATCTGATGAGGGCTTCATGGAGGAAAGTCAGACAAGTGCTTGCAGAAGAGAGGGGGACATAAGAGGCCATGTGCTTTCTGATAGTTAGTGACATAACTAACCCATTGTCACAGAACCACATTAATGAGTGATGAGTATGCAGCCCCTCTGACCAAGACACCTCTAAGAGCCTTATGGCCTTTCTTGTGACTGCACTGATGGCTAAACTTCAGCATGGCTTTGGTGGGAATAAACCACAATCCACCTACAGAGGCTGGGAATTGAAGGTAGATATAGATGTACTTCTTTTGAAATTGGTTGCTAAATCACCAACTATTACTCTCATGGCTGTAGAGCCTGCATGTCAAGATTACCAACTATCACCTGATGTATGTATGCCTCTTGAGGTCAGGAGGAGTACAAGTTTAGTGCCACTTCTCAAGGCCCAGCATTCATTTCTTTTTCATCTGTTCTTTCTGTCCCAACCACCAGTCATTCTTTGAAACACTATGCTGAAAAACTGCAGATTGCCCATAGGCCTCACCAACAGACTGTCTTTATGCTACTGCTTGGTACAGTAGACTCGGGTGCCAGCTTGATGTGGGCCTGCCTCATGGGCCTTGTGGTCAGGAGCAATTGAGATTGAGGATGAGAACAGGAGGACCAGAGATCACGTTGTGGATGTTTCCAAAACTCTTAGCCAAGCACATGTGCTACTTTTCTGGCATCCACTCACTGTGAAACTGCTAGTGAGTGGTACATATCCTCAGGTGGGAGTCTCCTGCAACACACGCTGGAGCCAAGCAGCTTCCGCATTTGTGGTGTTTGAGCAGCACATACAAAGTTTTAAGACCACTGCTTGTGCACGCTATCGGTTTTCAACAAGAGTGTTCTTGGCAATAAAAAATGAAGTAGTTAACAATTTAACCAGTACAAATTAAAAAGTCCTTGTGTTCATTGCAGCCCCTTTAAGTGGATGTATTCATTAAAAGAAAATGTTTTAAATTTCAAAAATACTGCATTCAAAATCTTAACCACTGCCCATTGAGAAGATTTCCTACTGGCTCCAGGGATTATTTATGTCTGAAAGGTTCTGCCTCTGGGGCAGCACTGGCCATGGGTTGGCTGGAATGGTGGGCAGACACTGATCCGCCTGCTGCCTTATTGATTTCAGCAGGGAGGAGAGAGCGATGGCTTTTCTCACTCAGAGGGCCAGCCCCAGCGGCTTCCCCAGACTCCGGACATGAGACAGCAGCCTACTCGCAAGGTGACGCTGACCAAGGGGGGTCCTCAGCAGCCCCAGCACCTGCCTGTGGGGCCCCACATGTACCCGGCTATTCCTCCAGGGATCAAAAGCATCCAAGGGATTCACCCAGCCAAGAAGGTACTGAAGTGGAAGGGCCCTGCCCCCGCTGTAGGTTTCCTGGCCACTGGTTGAGAGAAGTTGGCATTAGGTGGTTTTTCTGACACTTGCTAATGTTCACATTTGTAAACGAGCCATTGTTTTCCCCTCCCTCCCTCCCTCTCTCCCTCCCTCCTGCATTTTGTTTTCCAAGACAAGGTTTCTCTGTATAACAGTGTTGGCTGTCCCGGAACTCACTCTGTAGACCAGGCTGACCTCGAACTCACAGAGGTCCCTCTGCCCCTGCCTCCCAAGTGCTGGGGTTGGAGGTATGCACCACTATCACCCAGAGAGCATAGTTTAGCAAGCCTGTCCCTCCAGTCATTTACTCAGTTATTTACTGGGTGGTAGAGTTGGAGAGTATAGCTGTCCTGTACATCTGAGCACCATTGCACTGTACAGACAGCACTGGCACCTACCTGTGTTCATTACACCCACTGACACCAGGGGTGTCCCTAATAGAGACTAGAGAGCTAGAACTGTACTCTCCCTGTCTGTAATTACGCCTCAGCTCAAGGAACAGACACAAAGCCTTTGTGGAGGTATGATGGTGCAGGTCATCCCTGAGCCCAGCCTGCCAGGTGGGAGGCCTGGAGCTCACAGGCTCCCTGTTCCCTCTCGAAGAGGCCAGTCGAGTCATGTTGCTGGTAGAGAAGTAACAGGGTACTATTCTTCAGCTTCTGGGGGAAAGGCAGCCTTCTAATTTTCAAAAGCAGATGAGCATAAAGTCCTCCCTAGAGCAGTAGCACATATATGAGGTACAGGTGAGGCCAGGCAGGAGGAGACTGGTGCTGTGCTGGCTCTGCCCTCTTCACTTGTGGGACCTGCTCATGCAGCCTTCCATTTACCTTGTGTGTGCTCTCTCTCACACTCGTAATGAGATAGGATCCAATAGCAACAGGGCGGTGTGCACACATGAGTGATAAATCCAGCAATAAAATGGTTGATCCCACAGATTATTCCAGGATGCATTTTCTTTCAGACCCAACCCCTGGCTATATGAAGAAGATAACTTTAGGAAATTACATGCAGGTGTGCTAGAGGTGCTTCCCCCCCCAGCCCCCTTAGCTCTCCTTTAAGAGGCCAATGATGTTTCTCACTTGTTAGAGCTTTTGTGGGGTTTTATTAGACAATTATGGCAAAACCTATTATCTAGCTGAAATTTGTACCAGAGTGTTTATAGTGTGGTTTTCTGTAATGAAAGCAGAAGACTGGTTAGTTCACTTCTGACTTGTCTCCCTGTGAATCCTGGAACTGTTCCTTCACTTCTCCGAAGCTTGTCTCAGCAGTAGTGTAGGCCTTCTGTAGATGAGCCTCTAGTTGTATCCTTCTACGTTCCCATACCTGTGGTGTCCACACATATTCTAGGCATCAACTCTGGCTTTCTGCCCTTTCTTACGAGGTGGCAGCGTATGATGGATTGCTCCTTTTAATCAAATGCTAGGACAGAATTAAGGCAGGACACAGGTGAGGTACAGCATGCCTCTCTCTAGTCAGACAGCTGCCTGTAGCTGACTCTGTGGGTGAGGTCTAGTGTGTTTCAGTTCCACTGTTTCTGCACTCCTGGTTAGATAACTGCAGAATTAGGCAATCTCTTTTTAGTTGTCTTACTAGTTGAAAATGCTGGAAATGCCAGCTATCTCTTCTTTCTAAAAGCCCTTCATTGTAGTTCTGACACTTGGGTAACCTTGAAAGATGGTGCTTTAGGAGTCCTTTTATTGGCAGATTGGTATGTGATTGTGTAAAAGCTCTGGCAGTGATTGTCACACATGGCTAAATGAAGTCCTGTTTCACAGGGTTGAGGAGGGTGAATATAAGCCTTGCCCATTTGAGTTGGATCCCAGAAGCTGTGTATGACTTGTTACTGTTGAAGTTTTAGCACTGTAAATACCATGTGTCCGTTGGCCTATGCTGTGGTGGGAGAAGTGTGTGTGTGTTTGGGGCAGTTAGGATGGGGTCTGACCCTTCCTGTGCTAATTGCAGCCACTGTCTGTATCCTTACAGAGTTTGTATCGTGAATGAAAGTTAACACCAGAATCCCTCCCAATCATAGCTGCAGAACTCTAGGATTTCCATCTTAGCTTCATTCCACTTGTTGGTGTTGCTCCAGTTAGTTGTTTGGCCATCCTCTCTCTACTGGTAGATGAATGGAGAAGATTCTATGGCTCCCAGCATGTCCTCATGGACCCTGGATGCATGCTTATTTTGTACTTTATTAGCCACTACAGGAAGAATCTCCTCAGATATCAGATGCATCTTCTTTGTCATTGCCAGGCCATCATGCATGGACGAGGCCGAGGAGTGGCAGGTCCCATGGGCCGGGGGCGCCTAATGCCAAATAAGCAGAACCTTCGAGTGGTGGAGTGCAAGCCGCAGCCCTGTGTGGTGTCCGTGGAAGGATTGTCTTCATCCACCACTGATGCCCAGCTGAAGAGCCTGCTGATGTCTGTGGGGCCAATCCAGGTGGGTTGCCTGCAGCTGATGATGACGCCAGTAGGTCATCTCTCCAGGTAGAACTACTGTGTCATACAGCACATCAGACACTGTCAGTTACACTATACTTGAAAAGAAAGGTGTTAATGCTTGCCTCAGATGGAGTTTAGACTCTTATTTATAACATTTAAGAAGTAAATACTCTAGTAGAATGTACTATCCTTTGAAATCTGTCCTGAAGTTCACATGTATACACATACCTATACTTTTTTGTATTGAATCACATTTTATTTGTGATAATTTCCCGAATTTTCAAGTAGTTAGCCAACTTGTCTTATTTTGTGAACTCTGATGCTCATTTAGTACAGATGCAGCAGTAACTTGCACTTTGTTGTCATGTCCTTTAAAATGGCAGAATCTGATGCTTAGGGTCTGAGCTCGTTGCTGGTGATAAGAAGGATGGAGACAGGCACTATTCCATGTCTGCTATAAGCAAGTTTGACCTGTATTCTGCTCCTGTAGAGTGGTCTTCAGAGTCATGCATGGCCAGTGGAAAATGCAGGTTATCCAGAATATGTTACATTTCTGAGCAGAACAAAGGGCCATCTTTAGTTCTGGACTAAGGTGTATCAGATCTCCATTTACAGCTGGGTATAGTGGCTCAGGCCTTTAATCCCAGCATTTGGGATCCATAGACAGGAGGACCTCTGTGAGTTTGAGGCCAGCCTTAGTCTACATAGTAAGTTCTAGGCCGGCCAGGGTTATAGAGCAAGAAAGATCCTGCCTCAAACAGACATATGTCTGTTTACTATTGAGAGGTCCTAAAGTGAGTAGAAGAGCAAGCCTTCTAAATCAGAGCCTAATGTTTTGGTATTTGAGTTTAATGGTAGCCACCTTCATTATTGGATTATTAGAGAGGCTATTAGATTTAATTTAGTATTTATTATTGAGAGGTTAACCTCCAGACTTTGGCTCCCACTTTTGCTAGCAGTTGGTAACACTCTGTCTTTAAGGATAGATGGTTTTAGCTACTGTCATGGTATATGCCTTCAGCACTGAGAGGTGTGCACACAGGAGGAGCATGAGTTTGAGGCTAGCTGAGGTACTTATTGAGACTGTCTAAAAAGATGATAGCTGTTTTCTGCGTATGGGTTATTCGCAGGAACAGAATTAATAGTAGAGGGTTATAGATGTATTAACACGTCAGAATAACGAATAGGTGAAAATTTTGGGTCCCATAATGGCCCAGATAGCCCAAATTCCAACTCGAGCCTGGTCCACCGTTATGCACCTTGGCCTCAGGTACTTGCTGCATGAAGGCTGGTGTTTATAATCGGGTCTTGTGAGGATTCTCACTTTCCAGGATTTCTGCACTGAGTGTGAAGGCAGCTGTGGCACTACTGCCATTTGCCCTGGCTTCAGCATAAGCAATCCTGGGCATTCTCCTGAATCTGGTGATCCCCAGCAGACATGTTGAGTGGGACTCACAGGCTGCCTGTTTTTCTTTTTTTTTGGGGGGGGGGTTTGGTGGGTGGGGGGTCAGGGCAGGGATCCTCTGTGTAGCCCTAGTGTCCTGGACTCACTGTGTAGACCAGCCTATTCTTGAACTCAATGATCCAACTGCCTTTGCTTCCTGAGTGCTGGGATTAAAGGCCTGCACTAACCAAACAAAACAAATTCTGGTAGTATTTGATGGGTAAAGAAGTAACTCAAGGCTGGAGCGATGGTTCAGCAGTTAAGAGTGTGTATTGCTTTTCTAAAGGGACTAGAGTTCAGTTCCCACCACCCGCATGAGATGACTCATAGCTGCCTGTAAACATTTGACACATCTGGACTTCTTAGGAATCCTTGCACACGCACACATGCATACTCAATTTTTAATAATTTTTTTAAGTGACGGAAATGTGGTTTCAAGAGTCTTTCATTACTTTGACTAGTTTGAATACAGATTCCCAAGAAATGGTGTTAAGTGGCTGACCTAGATCTTCCAGCACTGTTGTCCTGCTTTGAGAAGAAACAGTGTGTTTTTTCTCTTTGGGACATTATACCTTGGTGTTTGGGAATGAAATGTAGGGTTGATGTGCTTTGAGTATGGCACCACCTAGTGCTCACTTACTTATTACTGGTGTTGTTTTATCAAGTCTTGCTCAAGAGAGTGATGGTAAACATGTCAGACCAGAGAAATACATTTCTTGGGGCAGTGATCCCATAGAAACTACTGATCTCGATGAACATGCTGCTGCCTAACACTCTACAAACTCTTCTAGACCAATGGAGACTGTGAAACGTAGAGCAAGAGATAGATACAGATACATGAGGTGTAGGATGTATCCTGGTGTTCAAGTTTCAGATGGAGAAGGTGCAGCTCTGAGTCAGAAAGTCACTCTGTTCTGAGAGCAGAGCCAGGTTAAAGCTTAGAGCCTAGGAAGTAGGTTCATTGTAACTTCAATGATCCTCTGTTAATCTGTTTGCTAGGCTTTGCCTGAAATTATTTTGAGAAGAAAATAGTTTTTACCCCATGAACCTCCAGTATTTGAGAACAAAAAGTCACTCCTCCCCATATGGCTTAGTGACTGACTTCAAGACCAGTACTGGGTGTGAGCCATAAATGGCATCTGATCCCTGCCTCCGGAAAGACACTACTCTTTTTCATTTTCTGTGTTAGCATACTTGTTTCTTCTAGTAGTTCTGTGGACTAGATTGAAATGCCCAGCTACTGCAAGTTTTGTTTTTCACTGCCACATTGATTCTTGGAAAGACAGCTGGCCAAAGTAGTAAGATAACAGGCTCTGGGAGCCTGCCTGCCTTGAATTAAGATCCCTGCTTTGCCATTTCTTAGTGTGCAGCTTTTGTCAGAGTTCTCGCTTGAGAGCCAGGTTGGCTACATCTGTAGAAATGTAGAATTGAGAAAAATCCAAAGCTCTGGGGGCTAAGTGTGCCATCCCTGCACCATTCATGCATAGGGCCCCTCACCCAGAGTGGACTCTTGGTGAATATCCCATGCCACCCCCACCCTGCCATGTGGCCATAACCCATTTACCCTTTGGTAAACCAGGGATGAGTGCCATTCTTTAGAGGGGTGAGGACACCATCAAAGGTCACCTTCCAGAAAGGGATAGGGCTTTAAAAGTTTTTACCCATGGGTACCTGTATTAGTCTCAGAGTGTGAGAGGTTGGGCAGGCTGGAGGGAGGTCTGAGTCTCATACTAGAGGGCAAACATGTTGCTTGCTCCCCAGCTAATCAGCAGCACTACTTTGCACAACTGCTCAGGGAGGCAAAGAAGGACAGGTGACTTGTTTTCATGTTCTAGGTGACAAGCTTATAACATGTAATTGCTCATATTCTACGTCACTACGTCACAGTGGGCATTAGTTAATTGTCTTTGTTTTCTTCCCATAGAGTTTACAGATGCTTCCCCAGCAACGGAAAGCCATAGCAAAGTTCAAGGAGCCAGCCCACGCACTAGCATTTCAGCAGAGATTCCACAGGTAGCCTCTGTGCTGTGTAGTTTGGCTGGGTGGTTGGAGGGTTCCTGTGCTGTGCTGTGCTCTGCAGAGGAGCAGAACAGGGCTGCACGTCTTTTTTCTACAATGGGAATTTGTTGTCTGGAGAAGGCCTCTTCTGCTTCCATATACCTTAAGTTTTGCTCATCAGGCTCTGCTTCATTTCTGTGCACCTTAGTGAATTGCTAACTGTCTGTTCCAATTTCCACAGGCACATGATCGATCTGTCCCACATAAATGTGGCCCTGATAGTGGAGTGATCTTGAATGGGAAAATCTGACCTCATGCTGCACACACTGTGGAATTTCTTCAAGGAAGCTATAGGTTGGCGCAGGATCCCCAGAAGTGTAGGTCTGTCCAGTCTGCAGTTTGCCAACTTGTCTGCGCGCCAGCCAGCCACAGGGTGATTCCAGAAGAGAGTTAAACTGGTGGACATGGGATTGGAGTCTGGTGTTCGATTGCTTTGAATTCTGTTGTTCACAAGAACTCTGTTCTCGTGTTCTTTTGTTTCCAAGTGCTTACAATGCATGTAGACCTTGTTCTTCGTGATCCTACTGTGTGATTGGTCACAGTCTTAGATTCAGGAAAGAATGTTACCAGCTCAAATTCCAAGGACTTTTCCACAGCAAAGAATATTTGATAATGGTTGCACTTATCTTCAGTACAGGCTAGAAAAGAATTCTCAACCAGGCTTAACTGGAGTGGTCTCAGAAAGCCCTCACAGGCTCTGGTAAAACATAGGTAAAAATTCGGGTGATTATGATTGACAGGCACTTGCCCTGGGAAGCCAGGGTGTGAGATGGGTGGCTGGGAATGGTGCCATGGAAGTGGCAATTCTGCTTCTTGTAAATACCTCTGAAGTGCTGCCTGTTTCAGCAGAAACTCCCAGGTGGGCAGAGTGCTAGCTAAGCAAGCACAGGGAACTCTGTGGCCAGTGGCTCAGTCACCCTGCAGGCAGCCCTCTTGGCCTAGTTTCCTGGCACAGGTTGAGGCACAGCTTGAAGGGTGGTCAGACCTACTCGGGCCTCTGCTTTTTAAATGCCCTAGCTCTGTGGTGTGTGCTGTCATTGCTTTGATTACCTCACTGCCCTTGAGGGCTTTGAGTTTCCTTTGGGTAACCCTTGTATCACTTGTGTGAGGGATGGATTTCTCAGCAGGGCTGTTGCTCTCCAAGATAAGTGTGTCTGCCCACATTAGTCATGTTGGTCAATTCCAGCAGGTGAGACTCACTTTGTACAAAGCATCCCATGGAAGTCCATACTGTGCAGACATTGAACACAGTGCCTTATTATGTTTCCCCATGAGCACGTCAGCGTTCGGGACGCACTCTAGAGTGGGCAATGACACTAGGACACACTCAGGACTTTTTAGTTGTGTCTTACACCTGTCATTTTATCTTACTTACATACCTTAATAGGATTGAGGAAGATAGGAGTCTGTTGTCACTTACTGTCGCTGGATAATGAGGAGTTAGGTGCAGGTTATGTTACGTTTTCAATTAAGTTGCCAATGTTAATACCTGGAGAATGGTATTCCAGGCCCTGTGAAACTGCATAGGACCAATTCTGAGATGACATTATGTGGTGGCAAGGAGCACTGGGGCAATATAATGGTTGTTAGGGTTCCGGGCAATTAAGGCAAGGCACTCATAGGATGTCTTAGAAGACCTTGTGGCTATGGTGCCACTTGTGAGCACAAAGCCTCTGCCTTACCGCTGGCAGGCTGCTCTGAGGGCCAGCCCTGCGGTGCCTTTACCAAGCTTGGCCCCAGCCCATCCCAGTGCTATCAGCTGGTCGTCCCACTGCACCCCCCACTCATTTCTCTTAGACACAGGGGTTGTTGATAGATATTTCACTAAATTGGTGAGTTTGGCAATATGTCAGCTCTAGTTGGATGAGATAGAGGCCATGTAGGAACTTGAAGATTAGGACTCAGTAAAAGGAGTTTAACAAGTTTGCTTCTTTCTCAAGTAGTTTTTGAGTGTTGGGCCTTTAAAACCCAAATCTGCATTTTTGTCTGAAAAGTAGGCACTGATGCATTGAAGTCACTTAAGGAAACATCCTCATCAACAGCACTGTTCACCTCAGGCCTTAGGACCGCTTTGAGTGTGATGAGGTACCCAGGAGCATGTGTGTCCCTTAACTGTCTGCACACATGAGGTAGCCTTCTCTTATTGCAGTGTTCTGAGAGACCAGCTCCAAGCACTGCTTAGAACAGCCGCTTACTCTGGCCTTGGTACACATCCACCTGGAGTGGACTGTCAGACCAGGCAGGACAGTCTTAAAGGCTTAGCGTCTGTGAAGGAAACCACAGAAAGTGAAAGAAGCAGAATTAGAAAGAACGTTCCCCACCCGCAGTGCTCTTCTCACAGTGAAGTCAGCCACCACCCGAACTCCACCCGTGGGAGATCTGCTGCAACCATTATCTCTGTTCTTTCTTTATCATGCATTTCAAATGAGGAGAAAAAGCATTAGCATACTGTGTAAATACGGACCTTTTAAGATTAAAACGTTATTGGAAATGCTTTCAACTCAAACAGCAACACCTTAGCTATTTGTTAGTTCTTTTTTTGTTTTTGTTGTTGTCTTATCAAAGTTTAATGGAGACACTTTCATAATTGTTGTTGTGTGTACATTCGATTTTCATAAAGATGGTAGTAAGTCAATACATTAGCCCTCATCTGTGTATTATTTGTTCACAAGTTCCAGAAGGTTGAAGGAATGACTCTCTCATCTGTCCTGAGGTGGAGAGTAGGGGGAGGGGACAAACAACTTTCCCTCTCTTTGCTTGTTTATTTTGTGCTGTAATGATTGTGAGTTCACTTAGTTGCTTACTTCAACATAATAACCTTGTGTTGCCCTTGGCTTGGCCACATTTGTTAAATCCTTATATTGATACTCTTCTTGAGGGGAAAAATCTCACCTTTTCTTTTCCAAAAGATTCTGAGGTAAACTCCCTCCCTGGCCCTCACCCAATATGAATAGGCAGCTTCTTGTGCAGGTCCCGTGCCCATGCCTTGCCGTGGAGGATCGTGGCTGGATGGGATGGGGGTGGGTTTTCCATAACCATTTTCATGTGGGTAGTTCTCATGTGATGTGCAAAGGTCTGGGATGGTCATCTGAAGCAGGGTGGAGCTTAAGTCCTGTACTCAGAGGTCATTTTCCCCCCAAGCAGCGTTCTGCCTGAAGCAGGTAGAAGAAGGCTTTGCTGTTCATTGAAGCTGACAGGGAACCTGAAAGTATGGAGGGAGGACTGGACAGTGGGCGAGGAGAGAGAGTCTTAAGGATGGGACCCCAAGGCTGCTCCTTCACTCAGGGGTAGGGCCTCACAGATGGGCTCATGAGGAAATTCTTGCTGTGACGTAGGCTAGGTGAAGGTCTTTCTTGGAGGACTAGGCTTATGGACTATACCTGTCTTTTGTGTTTTGGTTTTTTGTTTTGTTTGTCTTTTATTTCCTTGTGGCAATATTGGGAAGGTAAGCTTGATGTAGACTGTTGGCTTATGCTAGTTGAAGATAGGTAAAGGCACTAGCCCAAGAGGTCTGTGCAATAGCTAAGTATTGTTCTTGGTCATCATTGGGTGCTCTGAGGCTCATGTCTGTATCCTCTGACCTGAGACAAAATGAGCGAGTCAGGTGGCACGTCCCTGGGTCAGAGCTGTGGGCCACAAGGGGTGGCTCTTTTGCTTGCTGTTTCCCTTTCTGGGAATCAGCTTTAATTCCTGTCTCCTGCTTGTTGGACCCAGCTCTGGCTTTGCATCCTCACTCTCATGCCCACTTGTTTTTGTTTCTCAGAAAGGGAGAAGAGGCCTGGGAGAGCAATTGGCCTTGAGGTGCTCTGCAAAGGAGCTAACAAATGGGGCACAGGGTGGACAAGACCAAGACCCCTCCCCACCAAGGAAGCCACTTAGCTTAGCTCAGTTATGGGAGAGATTTAGGTACTTTACCAAGTTTAATAATACTGCAACAATGGTTTGGGTATTTTAAAATTTGTGAAGTATTATTTTTATATTCTTAAATATAAACTTCAAAAGGCACTTGGCCTTGTCTTAGTAAATCCTAAGGATTTTCTGTAAGGTTTTTGCAACCTATTTAGTTTTTGTCATTTAAAGATACCTAGCTTCTTAGGTACACAAGCCCATGGCTCTTGTGTATGAGAACGAGAGTAATCCACTGATTCATATTGGATCCCAGGTATACCTCCTACTGGTATCAGGTGTCAGGAAGGGGTACTTGTTTAACACACCTCACCTGACTTTCCTAGAGACTGCTGATCATCTAACTCTTTCTGTTGAGTGTTGGTAGGACAGGCACTGTCACTGAGAAGCTCTCTCCTTGTCCTTTAGGCCTACCATAGGTAGAGGTTATAAGTGTTACAAATGTTCTCCCTGGCTCAGTTTACTGATTTGAAAAGGTTTGCAGGTGATTTAGAGAGAACCTTGTGTAATTTTTGTCTCACAAGTCCCACAGGTGGGGTGGGCAGGTGCATGTTACTGTGTTTTGTTTGGAAGTTTAATGTGCTCTAGCCAGTAGACCTCTTGACCTTCTTACATGACTTTCTGCTAAACTACTTTTCGTTTTAAGGACAAGTGACGCGGAGGCTGGTTTGGGGACTAACACCTTTTGCATTCTGTGCTGTTGTCTTAGAACATACACATTGTAGACAGCATGTTGTGCCCAGCCCACACTGACTGGCCCCTGAGGAGCAGATAACCACTTGTTCTTTACTTTTCACAGGTGTGGCATCCAGCGCAGTGTCCTCTGTGAGGACTTCCTTCCTAGGCTTTAATTTCACTGTTTAATTTTCAGGTGGTGCGGTGATGGAGCGTGGTTTCGTTTCGCTTTAAAAGCGCCTGATGTCCTGTTCTCCTCTCCCACTCTCTCATCTACTCCCCTCCCTGGCTGGGGCTCTGGCTCCCTCCTTACCTTCTGCTTTTTCCCCTCGTGTTCCCACCTGAGGCGTTGTCACTGTCCCCCTCCCAGTGATTGTCCTGTTTGCATGCTCCCTGCCTCCTCTTCCATGGTTTCCACACCTGCAGTGGTCACTGATACTCACTTGAGTCAGGCTCCCTCTGGCAGAAGGGGACATTGTGGATGTCTGCACCAGGGCCACATCTCCAGTTTCTCTAACCCTTTTGCCTCGACAGGTCTTTCCTTGGGATTTGCTCCTCCAGAACCTGAATTGGAGAGCCTGACCTTTTGCTTGTTATTTTGCAGTGTGACTCTGGGCCTAAAGATGCCAGTGCCTCTCAGCTGTGGTCTGCATGTCATTAACCACCCCTCTCTGTTTTTACCCCTCTACCTTTGCAGGACCCAGGGCGTGGGTCAGTTAGTGGTAGCGTGCTCTCATTCGCTTGGAAGTGGTGGCCATGTGGCCATTATACTGCCCTTGCTGATATGGCCCTCGTCGTCGTGTAATGTGTGTGCGCCTCCCTGCTGTGCGGGCAGCTTGGAGTGCGGGATATGTTGCTGGAAGTGCGCTGGCTGCTTAGAAACCACGAGACACCGCCTTGCTTTCTTCGGCCTCACTGTTTCTGCCGGTCTTCGTGTTTCTGCCAGTCACGTGCTCTTCCCGTATGAGTGACACTGCCGTGCTTTACTCCGGTTTTCCTTGGCATTAACCACTTGGGAACTCTTGCAGGCTGTATATGTGAAAAATAGTAGTGACATAGGTGAAAAGAAAATGTATTGTGTGTATCATTTGTGTGGTTTCATAGCAAAAGAAAAAAATGTGTTTGAGCTGTACTGTAACCAAAAATTCTGTCAATAAAATATTAGAGGTTCTCCTGGCTCTGAAGTGTTACTTCCTCTTGCATCTCTCTGCCCCACACAGTGCTCTGGGCGGTGACTGTCCCTGAATGGGTGGGATTGGGGAGAGCTGCCCCCCAGCACAGTCCAAAGCTGCAACACGGGTGTTTCCTTAGAGGAACCATGGAATCAAGTAACTGTTCTCCACTGACTTTGGGTTGTAGGATTTGGAACTGACCCAATGATGACAGGGTGTTGGAGTTGGGGAGTTCATCTCTCCTTAGAACTAGTAATGTATTCATGAGTAATTTGTTACAACTTGCAAGAAGTGCATATTCTGTCACTTTGTTCTCAAGAGCCTAGACATGGAGGCATCAGCCAATGTCCCAACCCTCCTTGCAGCTAGCTGCTGGCTTTGTTCCATACAGATCTGGTATTCCCGGTCTGTTTTGAGAATGAGGCATCATAAAGCTGCCCAGAGAAGAACCCTATAGTTCAGGCTTCTTCCTGAGCTGGGTCATCTCCCTACCCTACTCATTAAGCTGTGTCGCTCCCCCCTTGTCTGGGCCTACTGCTGTTCTGCACAATAGTGCTCTTACCGGCTCCTTGACTTTCTTGAGAAGGGAGTACATGTCACACCTGACCCAGACCTTCATCACAGCAAGTGGCTGTGAGTGAGGATAAGGCAGGTGCACATGCAGCCATGCCTTATCAACCTTTCATCTTGTCCATCAGACCAAGGCTGTGTGTTGACAGTCAATAGGAAGGGACTTAGGGAAGCTCCACTTACTTGAGCAAGAAGGAGACACTGTCCAGTCTTACATCCCACACAGCCCAGTTGTAGGTCATTTTTACATTTTGGCCATCCACCCATCCCAGGGTACATAAAGGGCTATGTATCCAAGCATCAGCTGGAGGACAGGGAATCAGAGATCGATTCCAAATATATTGCTGGTGTGTGCCATTCTATTCCTGCTGGTGAGACAGTGGGAAAAATATTCCTTTTGCCTTCAGAGTAGACCACTAAGATGAGGTACTGTTTTTCCTTTTGAGACATTTTTGTCCTCTAGGTCTGTTGATGCAGCTCGTTTCAGAAATTCCTTTTTTAGTCTGCTGGTGGACTGTGCTTTGCTCTTCTGTCCATGTGTTGAGCAACTAGGTAGCTTATACCTAGTTGTTACTGTGAGGACACAAGCATTTCAATGCCTTTAAGTCCTGAATTCAGTGGTTTTGGAACTGTTCCGTTTTGAGGAGGAGCCACCGTCTTGGTCTCTGCAGAATCTGCACCGTTTTACAACCTAGTCAGTGGAGTCCAGGGCACCCACCTTCTTCTCACCAGCATGTGTTATTTTTGTGACTGCTGTCCTGTCAGGTATGCAGTCATGTTGGTGGTTTTGGTTTGATTTCTGATGAAGCTGAAAGCCCTTTTTTGTTCGTGGCCATTTGTGTTATCTTAGGAATAAAGTCATCAAAGCCAGCTTTTCAGATCTGTGCAAATAAGCTTTTAAAAATATGGATGATACAGTTTCCAGTTTATTAAGAGACCACAGTGGGCTGGACAGGTGGTGGCGCACGCCTTTAATCCCAGCACTCCGGAGGCAGAGGCAGGCAGATATCTGTGAGTTCGAAACCAGCCTGGTCTACAAAAGCAAGTTCCAGGACAGGTTCCAAAGATACACAGGGAAACCCTGTCTTGGAGACAGAGACAGACCCGGAACATCTAGCTTACCCTGTTCTCTGTGGGAGCAGCAACAGGATGAGCTCGTTGCAGCTGAGATGCAACATTCTATGTTGGCACAAAGCATCTTTGTCATTACTGTTCTGATTACCAGTGCAACAGAAACCCTAACGGAAACACTTGAGATCAAATACTACATTGCGAAATATGATACTGGGCAGGAGAGGTGTCTGAGTAAAGTGTTTTCTGTGCAAGCATGAGGACCTGAGTTTGGGTCTCCAGTCAACATAAGCTGGATGTGAGGGCAGCCATCAGTAACCCCCATAGTGGGGAGGCAGATGGCTGAGTCCACAGGGCTCTGGCTGGCGAGTCTGAGACAGTCTCAAAACAGTGATTGAGAAAGATCTTACATTGACCTTTCAGAGGCTCCCAAATGCACCATAAACACCTGCACACATTGGTACTACAGGAAAGAAAAATGCCTAAGACAAAACAAAAAACATAACTAACATTCTAGGTTTATGCCATAAATACCAGGTGATTCTATATCAGAAAATCTATTATTTAAATATTTGAAAAACTCCTCTGCCATACCTTTGTTGCACTCTGAGAGATAGGAATGGAGACATCTTTTCTTAACAAGTAAAGTGTGTGTCTTCAATCCTAAAGATCAGGCTGCCTTGTCCCTGAGTGGGTGTCTTTTCCAAGCCAGGAACAGCCAGGATCCTTGTTGCCTCTGCTACTTAATAGTCTTGGAGACATTAACATTAATTAGCACAAGGATAGATCACTAGAACCCTGAGAGTAATAAAAACATATATTTGCAAGTCAAATGATAATGTACCAAAAACCCCTTGAAATCAATGACAAATTTGTTTTGAAAAATAATCTAAGGTAGTTAAAGATAAAATTAATACAAAAAAAATGTGGCCCTCACCTGTAAAAATTTCAAGTTGCTAAATGGTAGCATGAAAGAGAAAATTAACACTTAAAAAGAATAAAATTCATACAAAAATTTCAGAACAGCTAAAAACCTGAAGCAGGTGAGGGCAAATGAGTAGGTGGATGTTTCATGTTCCCGATTAGTGTTCCTAATAAATAGCATGATCTTGTCATTCTCAAGTCAGTATATGAATTAAATGAGACGTAATTACCCAAAGACTGGGCTTTGATGCCAGACATGTGTTATTTCCTCCATACCTGTGATCACAGGACCTGATAGAGCAACTTAAAAGCAGGAGTTGTTTCTCTTGGCTAATGGTTTCCTGGGTCCCTCTGTCCTGGTAGGAGGGAGTTGAAGCACCTTAGCTCACAGCAGCCAGGAAGCAGAGAAAAGATTGCAAGAGGAGCTTCGTGGACATGCTTCCAGTGACTTGCTTTCTTCTAGGTCATTCCTCCTACTTGTTAGCCCTCACAATTGTGCCATCATGTCATGAGTCCTGCAGGAATTAATCTATAGGTCAGGCCAGTGTCTGGACAATCGAGGATCCACAACCTGGATACACTCCAAAGTGTGCTTTACTAAAGCCAGGAATCTCACCTTCCAGGCACACGTCCACAGCCTATCAACTAGATACCCAAACACATCTGAAAGTATAGCCTTCCACCTCTGGCACCTTGAGAGGTTCATGAACACCTTCTACAACCTTGAGTCCCCGTCATGCTTAATAGGTTCAACATTGAAAGCCCAAGTTCAAAGTCTCTTCTGAAACCCAAAGTAAAGTCACCTGTGAACCTCTGTAAAGTAAGGGGGGCGGGGAGTTACATATTCCCAAAATACAAGAACAAGAGACAGAACTAGAGCAAAACTAAATGAACCCAACATTGAAGCACTAATCCAGAGCGGGTAGTGTCAAGATGTGGGCTCTAAAACTGGGGTAACCCCTGCCCTTAGGGCCTCAGGCTGTTTCTGCTCAGTGCCTATGGCTTTTCAAAGTAGATCTTACACAGTTCTGGAATCTTTCAACATTCCAGTTTGGGTATCACAGTCTCATAGTTTCATGCATTGACCCCCAAAGGAGCTTTTGGTAGGGACAATGACCTTCCACTTATTTCCTGGCCTCCAAAGCCTTCCTCTGGAAGCTAGTTGAAGCCTCCAACAGATAAAATGGCATGCCTGAACAAGTGGCAGCATGTGAGCATCCCCAAGTTCTGCCACCTGGAGTAGTAGCCACTTCCCCTGCACCCTAGCTATAGTGACTCTGAGTGGCTACATGGCTGAGCTCAGGAAAACCCTGTGTAGGCTTTAACTCTTTGACATCTTGCTGGTGAAGCTGTTGGTGGATCTGTCAATTCCTGGGATATTGTTAGGATTAGATGTTTGTGTTCAAAACAAGACTCAAGGGTGTGAGGAAAAATTGTGATGAGATACTCTAAGAGAGGACTCTAGACTCTGATTATCAAAATTCACAGAAATGCCAGTAGGTAGGACGTAGTGCTGTGTGTTGAGTGTAGGGAGAGACATTTCTGCAAGAGAAAGTTGGGAGAAGACCCAGCTGTGTGTGGAGGCCTGCATGAATAAGGATAGCAGCTTTCAGATTACTGGGCTCAATTGCCATCCAGTGTGTCAGAATAACCATACAGGAAACAAATGATAGGAAATTCATTGCCCACACTGGTGAAACAACACATTTGGAAAGCAGAGATCAGAGACCTCTTGGCCCTAGGAGTGCTGGTGATAAAACATGGGAGTCTTTGTGGCTCCCAAAGCCTCTTAGTTTACTCTCATAGTTTCTTACTTGGGAGAGGGGGTACACTCTGGGGTAACAGAACGTCCTCGTGGTAGCAGGTGGCATGACAGCTGTAGCCAAAGCCCAGAAAGAAGAGCAGTGCGTGTCAAACAGGGCCACCTACAGGCACATTAGGGAAGAGGGTCATTGCATGGGCAGTAAAGGGACAAGCTGTGTTCCTTGTATCAGTTTTCCAATTGCTGTGGTGCAGTATCTAATAACAGTAACGTAAGGTAAGAAGAGGCTCCCAGTTTGAGAGAGTAGTCCATTAGGAGGACCTCCCTGGCGAGAGCTGAGCTTGCTGGGCAATGGGAGCATAGGGCCAGTCACTGGTTACCTCCCAACTGCATTCGGGAAGCAGAGAGAAAGCTTCTGCCCTTCCTGGCTGGGGTTGGTGCCCAGGGACACTGCTGCCCAGTGGGTCTTTAGGGTGGGTCTGCTCTCCTCAGTTAAGCTTGTCTGGAGGACATTCTCACAGACATGACCCTAGATGTGTCTCAATCCAGTCAGGGTGACGGTGCACACGAAATTACCACAGCATCCTAGAGTTGTTTAAAATGAAGCAATGTAGAACTAATTGTCTTCTAATCCTGACGGCTGGACATCTGAGATCAAGGTGTCAGGAGGGTTAGCTCTTAAGACTCTGAGAGAGGGTGTTATGTGATACTGTTTCAGGGAGACAAAAATGAACATCTACTCACCCCAGATAGGTTATCACAAACAGACCAAAATACAGATTCCACCTGTCCTGGCTAGTGGTTTTTTGTTTTGTTTTGTTTTAAATTGTTTTTTGTTTTTATCAACTTGACACAAGCTAGAGTTATCTGGGAAGAGGAAGGTCAATTGAGAAGATGCCTGCATCGGACTGCCTGTAGGTGGGTCTGTGGGACATTTTCCCGATTAATGGTGGATGAGGAGGGAGAGCCCAGCCTCTGGGTGTTGTTACCCCTGGGCTGGTGGTCCTGGGTTGTGGTTGTAAGAAAGCAAGCTGGTAAACTCCTCCCATGGCCTCTGGTTCAATTCCTGCCCCCAGGTTCCCGCCCTGGCTCCCTCTTTCCTTCTCAAGTTGCTTTTGATTGTGTTGTTTTATCAAAGCAACAGGAAGCAAACTAAGACACTACCAAAGTCCAGTTGATAAACCAGTGAGTTTTATTGGGTTACTTACAGGAATATGGGTGGGTGAGGGGTTATGTACAGGGGCAGAAATGACTCAAAAGACAGCTGCATCACCCGAGGCCCATCCCAGCATGGGTGGGTGACAGCTCCCAAAAGCTAGGAGCCTCACATTCACTGCACAGATTGCAGGCAGCTCAACATGTTGGAGAGTGCCGCTTCCAGGTGACACAGTTGGTCTGAGCTTCTTCAGTCAGGTCACGTGGCCTCTGCTTTTTCCAGGGAGCACAGCTGGTCTGAGTCCCAGTAGTCCTTACTGCTTATGTATACTTGGGGAGGAAGAGAGACAGAGGAGACAGGGATAGCGGGGGTGGGAAATACCCTTCAGAGGTGTTTCCCTAGTGACCTATTTCCTGAAACCAGGTCCTACATCCTTCTCAGTATTAATTCATTTTTGGAGTAACTCACTAACAAAATCAGTGCCCTGGACCTGTCTGTCCCTTCCCTTGTGACAAATTCCCAGAATAAGCCATCTAAAAGAGGAAGGATTGATTTTGGCTCACGGTCTCAGGGTTTCAGCCCATGGTTGGCGGCCGTGAGGCATGGCATCATGGCTGGAGGTTGTGGTAAGGGAAAGAGCCATCCTTGTGACAGCCAGGAGGTGGAGGCAGAGAGGAGCTCTGGAAAAATATGTGGCTCCAAGGACAGCACCCAGTAAACGGCTCCCTTCATCTAGACCCCGAGTTCTCATTTCTACCACTCCCCAATAATGCGATCAGATTATGAATCTAACCACGGATAATCTACTGTGGAAGGCAGCTCCCTCCAGAGGACAATTACTTGCCAAAGGTGTCAGGTGGCAGCCACACACTTGACATAGGTAGGGGGCTTTCAAAGTCAAAGCATAGTGGCCTTAGATCTGACCCCCTTTCGCATCAACTCCAGCTGAGCACCAAGCCTTCAACACTCTATATCCAGGTCACGACACTTCAGAGCAGGGGTTCTCAGCCTTCCTAATGCTGCAGCCCTTTAAGACAGTTCCTCACGTTGTGGTGACTCCCAACCATAAAATGATTTTCACTGCTGCTTCATAACTGTGATTTGCTACTGTTATATTTAAATCGTATGGTTAATGTCAGGATATCTGATATGTGACCCCTTTGAAAGAGTTGTTTAACCACCAGGTGGGATATGACCCAAGGGTTGAGAACCACTGCTCTCAAACATCACAACCAGGCTCCTTTCTGCCTATGCCCACTGCCGGGTCACTCTGGCCAAATGCTGTGGTGATTGCTTTGTAGAGCCAGCAGCTGGTACAAGGCCATTTCCAGTGGTAGGGATGAGAGGCCCAAAGGAGAAATGGCCTCTTTCCTGCTCACCATGTGACCCTGTGAAACATTAAGAAGCTGGATGGGAGAGTGTTCTGTGAAGAGGCCCTTCCAGCAGTGGGGAGAGGGACTTCTCACTACAGCTGGTCTTATGCGTCACTGGCTCACCCCTGACTGACTAGGCTCCACACCCTCTGGTGTCACAGAGCTGCTTCAGACAGGGACCCTCCGTGGCCAGCACCTCTCAGAGCCACTCTCCAGGGAGGGCTGGGTTGTCAATGGCGGCTTCTGATGGCAGGCTCACCCCCTTGCTCCACCTCTGTCTAACACATGCACGTGAGCTCATAATGACACGTACATAGCACATACACAGAAACATATATAAACAGCACACATTCGAAGGCACACACGAACACAGTCACACTGTGTGCAAGCATTTCACACACCAGGTGACAGGCATCTACATACTTACCACAGCCCTCCCCTCTCACGTCACCCAGGGCCCATGTGGTCACCAGCAGGCCATGTCTCTGTGATAGGGAGAAAGCAGCCTACCTGAAGTCACTGCTAGAGAACCCCCAAGGACTTCCTGGTCCTCATGAGTGTAGAGGTCCTAGGCCCACAGGAGGAACCAGAAGACTTCCGGGGACTCTGCCCCAGGAGTTGTGGTGTTTGTGACAACAGTGGCCACCTAGTGAGTTGCCTGCAGATGCTAGGGGCTGGTTCTGGCACGTCCACTTAGATGAAGTCACCAGAGCTGCTCCTGAAAGAGTCTCCCCTCCCCTCTCATAACACATTTGTAGACAAAGTATTTTGTTTGTTTGTAGGTTGAAAGCATGATTAGAGGTACCGCTGACCACTCCAGCTTAGGGGTGGTCACAGGTAACACTAACCACACCCCCTTGAGGCTGCACATAGGTGTCGTTGACCACACATCTGCTTGGGTGTGGTCAGAGTGACAGGGGAAAGGTTTAAGTAGTTCAGGGGCAGGCTTGGGAGGCCCTTTCTCTCTCTCTCTCTCTCTCTCTCTCTCTCTCTCTCTCTCTCTCTCTCTCTCTTTGCCGCCTGGCTAAGTGGATTTGCATGAATACCTCTTCTAAATAAACTACCACTATAAATCTTGCATCTGACTCCACATTGTGTTCGCCGATATTTGTTTGTTTGTTTTTTGAGACAGGATTTCACTGTGTCGCCCTAGCTGTCCTGGAACAGGCTCTTGTGGACCAGGCTGGCCTGGAACTCACATAGATCCTCCTGCCTCTGCCTCCCAAGTGCTGGAATTAAAGGTGTGTACCACACAGCCTGTCCCAGGGCCAAAGTATTTTAAAACTCATTTCTGTGACTAAAAAGGATCCTTGTTGACTGAGTACTTTGTTTTGGAAGACTGATCAGGGATGATTGTCTATAAATAGCTCAGGATGAAGATGGAGAGATGCCAGGGCTGCTGCAGCCTGACGGCACCACCCGCCTTCAATTTCAGAGCTGGGCAGAGTGAGGTGGGTCTGGGTCATTAGGAATTGGCATTCTGTTGAGTAAACCCAGAGGAGGATCCAAGACACACTTTACAGTGCAGGGGCTTTCAAGGAGTCTGGAGGTTCCGTGTGTGTGTGTGTGTGTGTGTGAGTGTGTGTGTGTGTGTGTGTGTGAATGCCCATGCCATGGCATGCCTATGGAGGTCAGAGGACAATTTGGGGGAGCCTATTATCTCTCTCTATCATGTGTTTCCTGGTAGTTGAATTCAGATCACCTGGCTCGGTAGTAAAGCTGGGCCATCTCTCTGGTCTTGACTTTGCTATTTTCTAAGATAATATTAAAATTTGGCCAAGTCATAGCTGTGTGGTTATTAGCTTCTAAATGTCCAAGTGCAAGGATGAGCCTTTCAGGTTAAATAAAAAGTTGAAATGATTGGACTTAGGCAAGAAGGCTGAGGTCAGCCTAAAGCAAGGCCTCTTGCACTGACTAACCAAGTTCTGAGTGCCTAAGAAACCTTCTGGAAGGAAATTGCAAGTGTCGCTCCATTGAGCACACTAGCGATAAGAAAATAACAGCCATGTTGCCGGTGTGGAGTCACATTGGAGCAATCAAACGGGCCTCAGCTTTCCCTCCGCCTGACCCAGAGAGTGAGCTGCAGAAGCTGATGGAGGGGAGTTGAAGAGGTGACACTCAATGGCACGCGTTCCCTGGGTGAGGACTCTCCTGAGGACACTCATAGCCGGAGAGAAGCCAATGCCTGGAGAAGGAAAGGGACGCTTGTCAGGAGCCACCATGGTTCTTAGGAATCATGCGTTCTCTGCAGGGTATGGAGGACCACACCCATGCTGCTTACCATGTGACTAATACGGCTACTGCTCAAAGAGTTCCCCTGAAAAATAGATTCCTTCGAAATGTTGCTGTGGCGCATTGGTATTTATTTCAACACTGCTCACAACTCCCAAAAAGTGACCTCTGATTTTCACACATGCACCCTGGCAAGCATATGTGTCCCCCACGTCCCCACAACAAACTTCATAAATAAATAAAGTTTAAAATGTACAAAAATAATGCCACACACAATGAATTTCTTTTCACTAATAAGAATGAAGGCATGTCATCTGCAGGAAAATGGACACAATTGGAGACTGTCAAGTGAATTAAGACAACCACAGAAAAGCAAATGCTTCACTTCTAGATTGTCTATATATAACATCATTTATGCATCTATGACAGGAAAGTAAAAGCGAAACTGTCTGAGGGACAAACGGGAGGGGTGAGAAAGGAGAGAGTGATAGAGATTGGGGGAGAATGTTCAATCTACAATATATTCTCGGGTAAGTGTCTTCAGGTAAAACAAAATTCAAAATCAAGAAATAAAAAAACACTGCCAATATTGTAGGTGGAGGCACACAAGGTCATGTTTTCACATCTGTGACCGCAGTGCAGCCCACGGAGCAGGGAGGCATTCCGACTCTTCGGTCTCATGAAAAGTCCATTTGTCGGGCTGTCGCTGTGGGCAGAGGCTCCTCAGATGGATCTGAGCAAAGGTAGTTGAAAACCTTCTGAAAGGGACCTACCATCCTCGATGCCTCAGAACATTTCCCGTCCACCAGAAGGAGGGCTCTGCACTAGCAGACCCCTGCAAGGCGGTCACTGCCCACAGGGGAGGGGGAACTGCAGTTGTCCAAACAGTAGGCAGGCTTGACCTGGGGCCAAAAGATTCGTGAATTACTGCTATTTGGATAACATGTGGAGAGCTGAAGAGCTGGGCTTAGGGGTGACCACAGGAGGGCATTTCTCATAAAAATTATATAAATCCTATATATAGTTGATTTTTTAAAAGACTTTAATTGTGTATGCCAAAAGTGTCAGGTGTCTTGCTTGAGGGTTCTCTGCTTTTTATTGAGGCAGGGTGTCTTGCTGAACCTGGAGCTTTTTGACGTGTGCCACTGTGCTTAGCTTGTCCTTTGGAATTTCCTGTCTCTGCCTCCTGAGTGCTAGGACTGACTGCAGGTAGTTGTTGCCTCTGTTTTTTTTTTTTTTTTTTTTTTTTTTTTTTTTTTTTTTTTTTTTTTTAAGTGAGTGCTGGGGATTCGAACTCTCATCGTCAGGCTTTCAGTGCAAATGTTTTATCCACTGAACCATCTCCCCAGCCCAGACTTGACTTTTTTACATAGTTTCTGAGAATCCAAACTTGGATCTTCACACTTTTAGGGCAAACCTCAGTCTGCAGGAAAAAGGTTTCTTGAGAAGAAATCCATTCCTGTGACAAAGTGACAACAGATGAATCACAATATCACATACACTTAGCTGAAAAGTAGCAACAGGGCTAGAGAGGATTACTCCAGTTTTGAGAGAAATGTGTTGCAAACTACAGGAAATTCCATGAACGGAGTAGTGGACAGATGCAGCATATCTTATTAAAGATAAAAGTCTCGTTGACAACTCCATCCTTCCACAGCCACCACCCAGACCAGTCAGTCATCAACAGTCACCAGCATCGAGGCATGACCTCCAGAAGCAGACACAATGCAACAGAGGCCTGTAGAGTTCTTGACAATATATCCCTTATTGCTAAAATATATATTTTATGCTATAAAGTATCTCTGTGTGTGTGTGTATGTGTGTGTGTGTGTGTGTGTGTGAGAGAGAGAGAGAGAGAGAGACAGACAGAGAGAGAGAGACAGAGAGACAGAGAGACAGAGATCACATAATGCCACTGCGCATTTAATAAACCGTGGTGAATGGGCCTAGTAGTACAGGCCTGTAAACCCAGCTGAAGAGGCTGAATGGAATATTGCCAAGTTCAAGGCCTACCTGGGTTACAGAGTGAATTCAAGGCCAAGGCCAAAAGAGGTCACTGAAAAAAAAATCCTACTTCAAAATAAAAAGTATGAAGAAGGTTGTTCCCACAAGCCCCTGGGAGGTCCTAAAGTAATTTGTCACCCAAGGGAGAGAACAGACTGTCAGAGCCAAGGGAGCTGTGCATATGCATGCTTGGTCTCTGATCATGTATACAGACACCAGTCTGGAAGGCTGGAGCTGTATGGGGCTTGGTGGTAACATTTGTGTCAGATTCTAGCATAAAGCTGGCATTCATGACCTGTTATTCCTTCTCCCTTCAATAAAAGTTCATTAAAGGGTTGGAGAGATGGCTCAGAGATTAAGAGCACTGGTTGCTCTTCTAGAGGTCCTGAGTTCAATTCCCAGCAACCACATGGTGGCCTACAGTCATTTATAATGAGATCTGGTGCCCTCTCCTGGTGTGCAGACATTCATGCAGACAGAACACTATATACATACATAAATCAATCCTGTTCATTAAAAAGAAACAGAGGAGAGCTTGAGGGATGGCTCAACCATTAAGAGCATGGACTGCTCTTCCAGGACTCAGGTTTAATTTCTAGCACCCACATGAGGGCTCACAATTGTCTGTGACTTAAGTTCTAGGGGATCTGACGCCTTCTTCTGGTCTCTTCAGGCACTGCACCCATGTGGTGCATGCAGGTACAACACTCATACACATAAAAACAACAAACACAGGCAAGAAGGAAAGGAGGCTGATTCTTGCTTACAGGACACAGAGCTAGGTTGGCATGCTGGTGTCACAGAGAGCATCTGCCACTATGGAATGTGTTAGGAGGTCCTGACTATCAAAGGACAGAAATTCCTGTAATTGGAAGCCTTTCTGCATTATTTGTCCCCTTGACTGGTTTCCCTCCACCCATTGGGTCCCTGCAGCCGCTTATAAGATAACTACTCAAAGACTATATATATATATATATATATTTGTTTGGCCTATGGCTTAGGCTTATTACTGGCTAGCTCTCTCTTATAAATTAACCTATTTCTACAATCTGTGTATCATTATGTGGCTGAGCTTACAGGTGATGCCCTGGGATCTTGCTTCCCTGGTGGCTACATAGCATCTTCTCACTCTATTTTCCTTCTCTCTGTCTCTCCTCTTATATCTTAGTGAAGACATTTTAGGTACAAGACTTAGATTCCTTAGGATAGGACAGCTGTTGGAATAATCTATTAATTGCCAATCACTTATAGCCTGGATATTTAGTGTGTGTTTCTTGCTTGATGCTATTCTTGTAGGTTGTGTTTGTTATTTGCACTCTCTTTCTCCTGAATAATACTTGATAAATTGTTTGTGTTGCAATAGTTTTATGTTAGGATTAGAACTTTTAGACAAAAGGGGAAAGTGTAGGGGGTGTTCACCCCACCCATGACCTTGGGCTATCTGGCCCAATAGAGGTGGGGCTTCTTGTTTGCTGATGTAACTCCTTAAAAAGTAGGAGGAGAGCAGCCTCGTGCTCTCTCGGGTGGTAGTTGGAGATTTGGTCGCAGCTTGCAGCACCCCTGGGCAGAAGGCCACGGTAGCTCTTTATTGTTATTTGTGAGTGTTCCCTAATAAAATATTTGATATCTTTTTATTTGGGCTCTCGTGGACTCACAACTGCCTACAAATTCCTGCTGTCTAGGCAGCCTTATCTCTACACTAGGTCTTTACTGGAATGGACCCCAGGTTGCTACCCAATTAACGCTGGGCTTCCTCAAGAGATAGCATTCTGGACCCAGCAGCTCAGGCTCCCAGTTTGCCTTCATTTCTTCATCTGGCTTCTCCTGACTCTCAAAAATGCTTTCTGCAGGAGCTGGAGAGATTAAGATGGCAGTCTCTCTCTCATGCTTTTCCTCCATCCCTGTTGATAGCACTTGCTGCCCACACAGTGACTGATCTCACTTGGTGGGTCCTGATGCTGAAGGTAGACGATGGTTTTGCTGTGACTGGACATTGCCAGTGGGCAGGTGGAGGTGTGGGCCTCACCCATGGTGTCTGGGCATGTCTTCCTCGTGCCCTCTGTAATTCAGCACACTTGTACCCATATATTTTTTTCTACTGGCATAAAGGCAGGGGTCAGGGACTCACTGTCTTGGAGAGGAGCTGCAGGAGAGAGTGAGTGTTGACAACTACACAGGTATAGTAGCTTGGGCCCTCCATGAATGCTTGCAAATGTTATAGTTGTGTGGTTTCTCTGCCCTCCACCCTTGCTCAGCAGGATTTCTATGTGTGTAGCTTATCTTGCTTATCTTCATGGCCAGCACAACCTTGTACCTTTCCATGTTCCTTCCTCGGTGACCCAGCCCACTGTGGGCAACAGTGTTGTTGGGAACATAGTCCCAGGATGTATGCGAATGCTAGATAAGCATGAGCCAGTGAGCAAGCTGGCAAGCAGCATTATCTATGGGTTTGGCTTCAAGTCCCTGCTCTGACTTACCTCAATAATGGACCGTAACCTGTGAGCTGAAATAAACACCTTTCTCCCCTAAGTTGCTTTCAGTCAGAGTGTTTTATCACAGCAACAGAATGAAATTAAAACAGTGCAAGCCCCTTCTAGGCATTCAAACCCTGTGAGGCAGTGGTAGCTTTCTCTCTTACCTGACCTAAATTCATTTGCAGCCTAACTTATCTCAGTCAGACCTGAACCCACCAAGTGCTCAAACGGCGGAACATACAAAGACTGGATGTCAACTGTTACAGAGTAGGGTCGTTTTTCTTTTTACATTTTATGTATGTGTAAGTATATGTCTGTGCAGTGCCTGCTCCTAGGCCATCCGGTTGTGTCCACAAGACTTTCTCCTAACTTGGCCACCAGAGGGCGCGCGGCCTCCACGCAGGGAAGAGGCCTGTCACAGCTTGGGTCTCCTTTCCCACCTAGCTACCAGGCAAGGAAATTCATAGCACCTAAAAAATGAAAAGCACACCCTCACCCATGCCTCACGTTCCTGGTATAAGTGAGAGTCAGAAAAAGGAGAGGATCTGACTGAGTAGAAGGCGGAAGCCAACTCTCCTGCAATCGGCATCGTTTACACTCGTGTCCAGAGGAGAGCTGGCGTCGCCCAGCATCTGCTGGAGGACACCCGGAAGTCAGTTCTATGAACTTACAAAGAGAAACAGAACCATCTGCACCCATCCAGAGCTACCTTTGGGCACCCTATCTTTGTAGGTGTTGATGGTGCTAGTCGGGCTGATGGCTGCTGACCATAGAATTTGACCTAGTAGACTTGGCGGTTCCTAGAGGGTACAGATGAAAAACAAATAGAGCAAGATACCTGACGTTGCCCTTGGCTTCAGCATGCACAGTTCCCATACACAGTGAGCACAAAAACAAACATATAAATACATATATGTCATACACAAAATAAATTAATTAATCAGGTTAACTAAAACCAAAATTGGCTTTGGGGGCTGGAGACATGGGCTGGACTTCAGGGGCCTACTACCATCAGAAGTGGGAGTATCTTTTACTGGAATTCAAAGGGCTGTGTGCAATGCCTTCCTCCCTGAGAGCAAGAGAGGACCTCATAGGTTGTTTTGTTCTAGAGCAATGGACACACATTTGTGTGTGTGTGCATCTGGTGGCCAAGGTAAACGTCAGGTATCCTCCTCTGTTTACTCTCCATCTATGCCTTCTAGGAATAGATTGGTTTTGGTGACATGAACTGCTCAGGTGATTGCTACCATTCTCCCAGGTCTCATTCCCCTGCTTAGCTGCTTTATTTGCCCTCTTAGCCAGAGATGGGTGGTATTGGTGTGGGTGCCAAAATGTTATTCTTTTGTTTAAAAAGAAGAAAGGGAGAAATGCTGAGACATGAGACTTAAGACGTGTTTATTATAAGGCCCGGCAGAATGGGGAGACTAAGAGAAGAGGAACAGGGGTAAGTGGCTGACCGCCATGGCCGGTCGCCATAGAGAGGCAGAGAGAGAGAGCATAGGTGGGAGACAGAGTAGAGAGAAAACAGAGATAAAGCAGAGCAGAGAAACAGAGAGGAAACAGAGCGTAAACGGGCAGGGACCTATCTTTTAAAGGGGTCCTCTGTATCTGCGTGCAGACTTAGTTCCCATGGAACCTTAGGCTGACCAGGGTACTGCCTGTTCCACCAGGTAACAGGGGCAGGCCAGCATAATGCCTGAACCTTTCAATTGACAGCTGTTGGCTGGAAACCTATGGACTTGGTACACAGACATCAACATGGGCCTGGGCCTTGAGGCTCCTCTCAAGGACGTGGGTTAGCCTTTAGACTGTAGGGATCTAAAAGTCAGCCCTTGAACTATGCTTAGACTCACTGGAGGCATTTCCCATCTAAAATGAGCTTGAACCAGAGGAAAGAGTGTCATTTGTCTGGAGTAGCTACACACAAATCCTCACCTCACATACAAAACTATGTTGAGAAATCAGTTTGGGGTAGGGTCAGTTTTTTCTTTGATTTGTGTTGCGTTATCAGTTCTGCTATGGACTCCTCAGCCTGATAAGGTTAAACCAGCTTCCCATCTGGAGACATGGCTGCCCTGCTGAAGACCAGGGCAGTGGATAATGGCTGTGAATTCCATGCCAGAGATATGCCTCCTTCCAATGGGCCCAGAACTTTTAATGTGGTAAAATGCATGTTGGTAATGCATTTTCTGAACTTGGGAATCAAGCTCTAAGAGAAACTGCTATTTCCTTCCTAATCCCAGGCTCTTATTTTGGGGGATTTGCGAAGTTTCTTTTGGGAGGTAGTGGGTCTGGGCCTGGGATATTCTCTCTGTCCAAGCACATCTTTGATTGACATTCAACTTTGCTATTTCACCACCAGGTGGGGTGGCTGCCCACTGGCCTGGGCCCAAACCCTCTGAAGTCTTCTCTTGCTCTCAAGGAGGAAGGCACTGTGTACAGTTCTGTGAATTCTAGTGAAAGACACCCCTGCTTCTGGTGGTAGCCGGCCTCTGCATCCAGGTCCCTGTCCCTAGCCCCAAAGCCAAATTTTTAAAAAATAATTTAAGTTTACCTTATTGTACATTAGTGTGAAGGCGCCAGATCCCCTGGAACTAGAGTTATAGACAGTTGTGAGCTACCATGTGGGTGCTGGAAATGGGACGCAGATCCTCTAGAAGGACAGCCAGTGCTTTCAATTGCTGAGCCATTGCTCCAGCCCCAATTTCGGTTTTTAACTAAACGTGAAACTCCCTGATTGGCCATGCTAGCTGGCCAGCAAGCCCCTGGATTCTCCTGTCTTCATTGCCCCAGTGCTAGGGTCACAGGAAAGCACTGTGGTCCAGGTCTTTTATGTGGGAAAAGCTGGGAACATGTTTGCTTCCTCAAGTTTGTGTCATGAACACTATGCTTACCAAACCTCCTCCTCAGCACCTGGTCTGGATCCTACAAAGAGGCCTAGAAACAGCCTTATCCAGAGCAGTATATATCCAGGGCTCCACAGGCCTCATGATCTCCGCTCAGCAGCAGCTCTGCACACAGGCGGGAAGGAGGCCATGGGCAGTATGCTGTGAGCATGCCTGGTGTGTTCCAGTGAAACTTTACTGGTCAGCACTCAACTTCGAGTTTATGTAGTTTCAGGTGCCATGAAATAACATCCTTTAGATTCTTTGTTTCAGACATTTAAAGGTGCTAAAAACAATGTCAGCTCCTGAATTAGGTGGAAGTAGGCCTTGGACTAGATTTGTCCCAGGCCCATAGCTTGCAGCCTCTGTCTTTGAATGTATTTCCAGCAGAGTGCTTGAACAAAGCCAAGACCAGAGAAGCAGCTTGTGGTTTGTTCCTGTGGAGTCCTGTGCAAGCCACATCCCTAGACACTCACACAGAAGGTTAGCCTAACTTTCCTGAGTCTTAGGGAGCCCTGAAGGCTGAGTATGAGCCAGCTTCCCTGTGCTGGCCTGAATCTCTGGCAGGTACTTGGGTACTTTCTGGCCAGACAGACCTTGCAGCCACCAGCATTCTTTGCAGGTGTGTCCCACATTTCCTATTTCAGTGTGATGCTGACAACAGAGGGATTCCACCAGGGAGGACCACTCTGCCACCCTCTCAGCAGCTGAGCCACGTGCCTTCCTGCACAGGGGACATTCCCACAGCTCGACTCAATCCACCCTCTCAATGGGATTTTCCTTTCACATTTGCAGCTTGCTCTCGTGGAAGGACATGAAGAACGTGTGTGACAGCACAGGATAGGAATTATGTCACAAAACCAACATTGCAGGAAATCTCTGTGATTTCTTAAATTATTCAAACCATATAGTACAAAGATAACAGTTTTGAGAACATTCTAATGCAGTTTTTTTTTTTTTTTGAGAACATTCTAGTGCAGATGAGCACGTGTGAAGGAGGAGTGGCAATAAGCGTTACAATACACCAGTCCTGAAAGAGACACAGTGCTCTGGTAGAGCAGGATGGCCTGCACCACAGCCTGTTTCTGTCACCTCTATGTGATGTGATGCCTTTCTTTATTCCTATAGAAAGATCTTTCAAAGGACTGGGAGATGGGCAGCAGGACTGCATCCGACATCTCCAGGAGCAGACACTGCTTGGAGTTTAATGTTCTGTGGTACCTTTGTTTCCACCTCTTAGTCTATGGCAAACTGTTGGACGGCACAGGTAGTTGGTCAGGTTGATTGGCATAGGCAGGGTTGTTGGTGTGTACAGTCGTTCTGGTTTGCCTTTGCTGGCCTAGTCAGAAAGGACCAAAGAAGAGAATGAACAATCAATCCCAAGAGGCATCTGGAACATATGCTTTGAAACCGTTTACTACCCTTGAGACCAAAGAAAAATCTTTTGTGGACAGAAACCAAAGCCTGCCGCCGCCGAGAGGGTTGGCCTTGTGGAAGCAGGCAGAGGACAAATCCCTGGCCCGAGGCTGCTGTAGTGGGCACAGGCTCCCGGGCAAACCTCTGAGGTTAGGCTCTCACCAAGAAGCTCTTCAGGGCTGCAGGTACCCACAAAGGCATCTCCTTGGGAGTCAGACCTGCCAGGCAGTTAGAAACTTCACTTAGTGCTGCTTCTTAAACCAGGGCCAGCCCCTGCACTGGCTCCATCTGCCCAGAGATCCCTCTATCTGGTTAAGCCTAAGTCACAGAGTAAGGCTTACTTTGATATACTAAAGAACCGGGAGTGAGCCTAGGCCTGGGCCTTAACCACGGTCTAAGTCAGAGTCCTCTTGAACACACTGTCAGGCATCAGTAAACTGGAAGGGATCCTCCAACTAGACCTAGCTAACACTGGCACTGACTGAGCCCTGGGGATACACTGCAGGCTTTGCCATTGTTCCAGATAGACCTGGACCAAGAGATACTAAGTGGTCAGAGGACCCTGGTAACACCCAGCCTCTAGCAGGCAGCTTTCCAGGCCCAGGGGGACAAGTTATTCCAAAGACCATGCTAGGAGGGTTGAGAGAGCTAAGCTCCCGTGGGACGCTGTCTGGAAAGGACACAGCATCTTAAGCTATGGAGCCTGCTCCCTACTGCCCCGAGACCACAAGGTCAGAGAAAGGCACCCAGTTACCATGCAAAGGAGTCTGTAGATGCTGGGCCTCACCTCTGGGGGCTTGGGGACAAATTGTCCCCTAAACACCACCAACTCTGGGGAGTGTGGACAGAGCTTTGCCTAACAAGCACAGGACTGAGGTCTCTCCAGTGAAGAGAGCAGACAGTGGATTTGTTCTGTTGACTTTGGTTTCTTAAGCAAGTGGGTCTGAATTCACAGTAGCAACATTACAATTCAACAGAATACTGGGGCTGCAGATTTCCCAGAAAATGAAGCAAAAAAAAAAAAAAAAAAAAAAGGGTCGCAACAGGAATTCTCAGGAAATATCTACTAACCACTGGGTGCGTGGCACACTTTATTTCTATAAAACTATTACAAAATATTCAAAAATACATTTTAGTAAATTTACAGCAGTTATTTCTCAGTTTATTAATGCAAAAACATCCTTTTATTCTCTGTACAAACTACAGGCTCCATCCTCGTGGGCTCACTGCTATGTGCGCTTTTAAAAAATATTATTTTCTAATAAATTCTTTAAAGTTAAAAATAACAGAGTTCTTCCAGTTTGTCAAAAAAAAAGTGTGTATGTGTGCATTAACAGTCTTGATTTCCAAGAACATGACCAAAGTGGCAGATACAAAGCAAATACAAACCATGAAGGCAGTACAGAAGACGGCTGTTACATTGGAAAATAGTTAAATTAAAATAATATATTTTCATATTTTACACTATTTCAAAAATGAAATGTCATTCAGTTAAGTATTGATCTCTCAAAAATCTAATTTACAATTCTGTGTATAAAAATATAATTTGTGGACCCCCATGGAGCATGTTTTAGTTTACACTTGCCGAAAAGCAGGACCCTAGCAGAAGAAGAATGCGGAGTTTTGCCTTCTGATGCGCAGGACGAGGGAGTATAGAAAAATAGACTCTCAGCAGGTTGCTTGGCCTCACAAAATAATCTTTCCCCCCCTGTGAGTACAGTTCACACGATAATAAATTATCCAAGACACAAACTAGTTAAGGCTCTTGAAGGTCCGTTCATATTATTTAAAACATCTATACCAAACAAATAAATAGCCAGGAGAGGAGAAAATAACCCAAATAAGACAATAACGAAAAAAATTCAAAAATACATATAAACTAAACACAACAACAGAACTCCCCGGGGTCTTTGCTTCCTTATAGCCTACTTTGGACTGTCCTACTTATTATTATTAATAATTATTATTCTTATAATTAAAAGTCTCCTTCCGGTTGCTTATCTCGAAGTCGCAGTGGCTCCCCGCCCCGCCCGCCCCCACACCCCCTGCCCAGTCCCCTCTGACTTCAGCTGGACTTGACCGCCATTCCCAAGGGATGCAAGGTCTCGCTGTCCAACAGCCAGGTGCCAATTTGGTAGAGCAGCTGCGAGTACCAGTGGATGCCCGAGGCCGGCCCTGAGCCCCTCGTCTCCGCTGCGGGTTGGGGTGCGGGGATGCTGCCCCCACCCCCGGCGTCCGTGCGGGCGGGCGCCAGCGCGGCCAGGAGCGCGTGCGCCAAGCGGAAGGGCGCGAAGGCCCGGTGTGCCCAGCCGTGCTCCTCGATGACTGCGTAGCACGAGGCCAGCACACGGTTGATGAGGATGGTGCCGTGCGCCGTCAGTGGCGCGTACGCGCCCGCGGCCTCCTCGTGCAGCGTCACGCTGTGCACCGCGGCTGGCAGCAGCCGGCGGTCCCCGCCGCGTTCGGCCACCACGTACACACGCTGGCCGGGGCGCACGCGGCTGGCGAAGAGCGCGTTGGGTCCGGGTGCGGGGCCCGCGTCTCCCGTATCGTTGTGCGGCGCCACGAAGAGCAGGTGCGCAGCGGTGAGCAGCAGGCGTTCGCGCGGCTCCCGGGTCTCGATCACGTAAAAGACTTTCTTGGCGCCTTCGTCGCGGTCCAGGAAGGTGAGGAAGTCGCTGTACAGCAGCCGGCCCTGGTCGTCAGCCGCCAATACGCGGTCTCCTGGACGTAGGTCCTTCACCAGCTTGGTGCCACCCTGCTCCAGGTGCACGGTGGCGGATCCCGGGAAGCAGCCCCCAGATTTGGCCGCCACGGAGTTCTCTGCAGGGAAGAGAGACGGGGTGTTGAGTGACAAAGGAGACAGGTACGCCCGGGGTGTTCACGTGCGTGTGCGTGTGCGTGTGCGTGGCCGTGCAGTCCCTGCCCCACTCGGCTCGACCAGGGGCGCGCGTGTGATGGGCAGGGGAGGCGTGTTGGCGGGGAGGGGGGCGGTGTCTCGTAGATCCTGACTGGTCTAGCACACACCGCCCTGCGCCAGCAATCCCAGCGACCCAGGGGCTGAATTCAGACGACCCTTCAAGACTGCACCGGCACCAGGAAAAGTTAGCTGGCATCTCCTGCAGGAGGCGGGGTGGGGGTGGGGGCGAGGGGCACTCCCAACTTTCCTTCTGCCTCCTGTCCCATCCCCCTCTCTTGCACCAGCCTCGCCGCGAACCCAGAAGGATATTTACTCTCCACTTGATTCCTCAGGAAGCCTCCTTGAGCTCGCGCGGGCGCCGGGCGCACCCTTCTCTCTCGCGCCCGCTCTCCCGCCCGCCCGCCCGGACCGCAGGGCGCGGCGCCTCCCAGTGCGCGGTGCGAGGAGGCTGAGCCTGGGGAACCCGGGCTCTCCACCTCACCCCCGCCTCTGGCTTCCCCAGTGAGGGCCTTGGTTGTTGGCCAGTGGATGGCCAGGGGGTGGGGAGCAAAAAATAGCTGTAGTCGTTGTAGCAACTGGACAAACATTCCAGAGGTTTGCCCGAGGTGTGAAAGCCCAAGACTTGTGTGGATTTTCTAATTAAAATCCAATAAAGAGCCGGGTATTGTCATTGTGATTTGTGGGACAAATAGGAGACAGCCTTGGAAGAGGGGGCACTTCCATTTCTCCCTCTTCCCCATTTCTCAGCTCACTCTCCAGCTCGCTGGCCGCCCCCTCCCTATTTGCTCAGGTGCAGCCCCCCTCCCCCTCGTGCAGTTCACACACAGGGACTCTCCAGAAGCCCGGGCCTCACAAGGCACTATTTGCACAGCCAGGCCTCTCTTCCAAGCACTCGAGATGTGTATTTGAATTTTAAATGGCCAGGCCTGCTCAGAGCTCTGGAAGCGCGGGTTCTCAAGGCCCCTTGACTACCCGCTTTACCCAGCCCTCAGTAGCTCTCGGAGGCTCACTGTCCCGGAGGACAATAATTGAGGATGGGGCGGAGCGCAGGGGGCCAGGGAGGAGGGGTGGGGAGGTCCCAGTCTTCTTTGCATTCCAATCTCCAGGATCATGCTTTTGGCAAATAGAGATTGCCAGAAAGAATCTTCCTGCTGGAATTACAGAAGGCTTTTAATCTTCTCATCGGTTTCTCCGGCATGAAGTGCGGGGCTGGCGGTTGGAAGCACTCCATAGCCCCCCGGAATGCGACCCCGGGCTCTAGCTAGCCGGAGTCCTCGAGTCGCACGACCCCGCTTGACACACAAGGCGCGGTGTCCCAGCCCGCGTGCGCAGAATGCCAATGAGCTGCCCTCCACGGCCGGGGCCGGCCGGGGTCTGCACTGCCTGCGAGAGACCCTCGGAGCCGGATTACCGCTGCTCATTTGGGAGATCCCCTGGGGACTCCCGCCAGAGGGGCTCCAGGAACCGGGGTGGCAGGGAGGCCTTGTGTGTCCAGCACAGACTTGAGGTCCAGGGAAGAGCTTCCTCAGAGCCTGGGTCACTGCCACCTGCGTTTCTCACCCTGGCCCGAGAGGAGTGCCCGCTCCAGGGGGGTTCCTGGAGCTGACACCTTCCAACAGGCCTTCCCGTCACCGCTCCTGCGCGCGTCCTAGCTAGTTTTTGTTGCCAGAGCTACACTTTTCTTTACCTAGTCAGTGTGTTTCTTGATGTTTAGTTTCCAGCTAGTATGTGTTGTTAAAATACACTTTGGGGAACTGGGGAGCGGGAGGGGGCGGGGCGGGGCGCGGCGGTGGGGGAGGACAGACCTTTACGTAAAAGTCACCATGAACTGCCCTGCCCGGGCCACACAATCCCTAGAGGCTATTGCATGTGTGTTGGCTGCCTGCCTCCCTAGCTGTTCCTCCCCGCAACAGAGTGTGGCGTTGCAGGCCCAGGGAACTCCGCCTCTGGCTGGGGAACTCGAACTGGCTGGGGGCAGCGGCTCCGGTGGGATCGCCTTAGGCAGTCTAGCCAGGGGCTTTCTGCATGCCAGCTGGGCTTCTAATAGGAACGGATGCTTCTGGGCTTGTGGCCTCCCGAAGTTGGAAGTAGAGTTTATTACTTCCCACCAGGTCTTTCCCCCACAGACTTAGCCAGTAAGTTAAGTTAGTTTTGAATCCACAGGAGCCCAGCGGGGAGGAGCCAGTACCTAGGTTTATGTCCTGGACAGCCCCTTCGGACCTTGGTGTGTGTGTGTGTGTGTGTGTGTGTGTGTGTGTGTGTGTATTGGGGGTGGTGGTGCTGGCAGTAGGTTAAGCCCTAGATGAGAGGGAAGACCAAGGTGAGCTCTGGCTAAACCAGGAGAGTCTTAGGACCCCCTTCCACAATGCTCTCTGACACCTATGTCTCTATTACCGAAGCAGGGGGTTCCAGAAACCACACAGTCTGGGAATCTGGACATGTAGAGATGCTGGCCAGTGACCTAAAAGGTTGCAGAGGTACCTGGCTGGGGTGCGGTGGTGGGGTGTCTGCCATAGGATATATCCCCACAACAGAAATCTACTCATTTTCAAGAGCGTTCCTCTCTTTTCATGGCTTTTATGCCCCTCCCCCTTTTCTTCCAGACCTTCTGGTGGGAATGGTTGGAGGTGGAGGGTGGTGCAGAAAGGCCACGGGAGACTTGCTTACCCGCTTTCACGGAGCAGTGGATGTGGGCTTTGGACTCATAGTAGACCCAGTCGAAGCCAGCCTCCACAGCCAGGCGAGCCAGCATGCCATACTTGCTGCGGTCCCGGTCAGACGTGGTGATGTCCACTGCTCGGCCCTCGTAGTGTAGAGACTCCTCTGAATGGTGGCCGTCCTCATCCCAGCCCTCAGTCACTCGCAGCTTCACGCCCGGCCACTGGTTCATCACAGAGATGGCCAAGGCATTTAGCTTGTCTTTGCACCTCTGTTGGGAGAAGGAGGAAGTCTAAGTGACAAATACCTTAGTTGGTAGTTTCTCTACCAACCACAGACCTGGGACCCTGGGGTGGAGGCATCGCTGCTGCAGGAGAGGCGGGTTCTCCAGGAAACCAGCTGAGGGCCTGTCTCCAAGGCAGAAACTTAGATGCAGCTACATGGCCAAGGAATAAGAGCAGCTTTTCCTTGAGTGGGATCCCAAGTGTATCTCTTTAGTGGGGCAGAACTTCTGGTGCACTTTAAGAACCGGAAACCCTGCATTATTTGTGGAGGCCAGGCCTGCCTGGCCTGAAGAAAGCCAAGGCAACACTGAGGGGTAAGAAGCAGCCCAAGGACAAGCAAGCAGGTGAATGCGGGTGTCCAGCACAGGCAGGGCCAGAGGACAAACATTCTTGGTTCAGGCAGCCACATTCTTTCCCCCAAGGAGCTCCTCTCTGCCAGGCTTGTCTGGGGCCTGATTGTATTCGTGTTTTCTTTGACCGGTTCTCTTCCTCCCCTCTTGTTTTCTTGGCCCTGCACAGAATGGTGTCCGGCAAGTTTGAAGAGCAAACTTAAGAAGTGAATGGGGGTGGGGTGGGAAAGGTAGGGGGATGGGGAGCCAGAAAGGCCCAAGGCTTCCGAGCTCTGCCCAAGAGGAGGTCGGCTGTGGAACTCATGTTACTCCACTCCTGCCTTGCAGGGCAAGGTGGAACTTGGGATAGTGGGGGGCACTCTTGGCCCACATTTTAAAAAAGGTGTAATAAAAGGGAAGGAGCTGAGTCCTGTGTGTGTGTGGGGGGGCAGGAACTCATTGCTTGGAAGTTTATGGTGGCATGTTGATTGGGGCTTTGTGGCTGGAGACAAAATGGCAAGGGCACATTACCCAGAGAACTGGACCCCAGTGGAGGCAGGGATGATTTCAAATTGACTTCTGCAGAGGGTAGGGCTGATCGCCCACAATCCCTTAGGCTGAGAGGATTTCGGGCAGGTTGCAGGGGTGGGAGAATGACCCCTAGATGACAGACTCTAACTGTAGCCAGGAGGACTCTTGAAAGGACTGTTGCCCAGGCCTTTGGGGACAGACAAAAGGAAAAGTCATGTATACCTGGCAGCAGTAAAGCCCAGGAATATGATTGTAGAGTTAAACACACAATAAATAGGAGGGGTGTAGTAACAACAGGTCCGCTCTGGCAGGTTTCTGGGCCTGCCAGCGGTTTTTCTTTAGGAGAAAAGTCCAAAGGACAGAGTTAGAGTGAGGTCACCTTAGGGACTGAACGCGTTTCACATGAAAATCAATAAGTAAACCTGGGTCAGTTTAAAACTGAGATTCGAAGTCACTGCGCGCAGGCGCACACCACGGTACGCGCAGCTTATCTCCTCCTTCATTCCTGCTCGTACTCCACCCGCTCCCTTCTCTCAGCAGGGGGAAGCCAGCGAAGTAGCTTTAACAAGCTGCCTATCCCGCAGCAGGGGCAAGCTAGGGTAGGTTGAAGAGGGCTCCGGAGCTGCACCACTAGGGCAGACGCGGAGAATCCCAGGCAAAGAACTCCGGGCAGAGATGGGCCCTCGACTCGGACAGGCCAACGCCGATTGTCGCCTGAGTTGGCACCCGGTGCCCCACAGCCCTCCCCCGCACCAGGCCCTGCGCGACTCTGCAGGCAGATGCAGGGTACTCCCCCGCCCGCACTGGGAGGGAATGTCGCAGGCAAAGCCTGGAAGCTCAGCCCGGTTATTAATTCATTGGGTCGTGTGCCGCTAATCAAGCCCGACTCTGTGCAGCCACCGTGAAGCCCGGCAGGGTCACTGGGGCCCGGCTTTGTGTCTGCGGAGGCCAAGTTGTTCCTGGGCCTCCAGCCCACCTCCCGGATCTGCACACCGGTGCAGTTCATGAGCGCAGAGCAGGCAGGGACTGTCACCTCCAAAAGTGGGCTTCCCACATTGTGAGAGAGGCGGTGACCCACTTCAAGAGACTGTACTTTCTAAACACACCCCACTCCGTTCTTCCCCTCACGGGGGCGGGGACAGACCCCACTCTTCAGATCCACACCTGGTCTCCTCTTCCCAGCTAGCACCGAAGCACGCAGGGGACGTATTCAGCCAGGTTCCTCAGGTGGTTCCCCCTCCCCACCTGAGCCGGCAGAGCCCTCAGATCAGGCCCCTCGCGGCCTCCCACCCCAGGCCCCCTGGCCATGGGCACAACAGCCTGGCACTCTCTGGGGCCTGGCCTGCGCAAGGAGAGTGTCTGTCTGCGCTTCCCTCTCTGGAGTTAATATTAACCAGGAGCTCCCGCGATCCAGAACTGCTCTGAAAGTTCCACTGGGGACGATCCTGCCATGGTTGAGGGACTTGGGCTCAGTCACCTTAGAGAGACAGACTGGGAGGCAGGCGAGACTGAAGAGAGGGCTCAAGAGGGGCTGGCCGATGGCAGGTTCCCAGGAGAATGCTCAAACCCTGAGCCCGAGATCCTCTGGTTTCACCCCTTCACCTCTAACCTTCCTCCCGTTCCCTCTCAACTCTGCCAACCCGGAATAAGAGGCTGGTGAGGGTTGTACCAAGGAGAACTTCCAGACTGCCACCTTTACAGCCATCTTCATCTTTTGGGGGGAATCTTTGCGGGGTGGGTGAGAAGATCCTGGCCTGGCCTTCCCCACCCCCACTTCTGCTTCTCTAGCCTTTTTGTGTTGGGAACCAGAATAGCCACTGCCCAAGGGAAAAAAGTATTTGTTTTCGTTTCGTTCGTCTGAAGGAACTTGACAGAAGGTCAGAAGTTCAAATGCTGCTCGCGCGCGCACACAGCGGCGGCGGCGGCGGCAGCAGCGAGAGTGACCCGGTGTAGGGCTGCTGGGCCTTGGGTCCCGGGCCAGGAGGACCGGAGTGAGGGAAGGGACGTAGCTGGGGGTTTCCGTTTAGGTCGCTAAAGCAGGAGGGGCCGAGAAGGCGGCAGAAGAGTTGCAGCCCAGGTCAGGCCCGCCGAGCTCCTTGCTCTACGACTCCTCCCAGCTCAACCCCAGCCTGCGCGCCGAAGGGAATGAGCGCGCTCGCTCGGAGCCCTGCGCTCCGGCGGGGCGCGCTCGGCGCGTGCAGAGTCAGGGACAAGCAGCCAGAGCCCGGCCCCGCGCGCGCTGAAACCCTAGCCGCGGGATCGATAACGCAGGAGTAAGTGGAGCTGAAAGGCGTCTGCCACGCCACACGGCTCGGCGCTCTCGCAGCTCTGCAGCACGCAGAGGCCCGGCTCGCTGGGCAAGGGAGCCCGCCTGGGAGCCCCTCGCAGACCCACCCGGGCCGAGGGACCTTGCGTGTGCTCAGCAGGCCTCTTTGCTTTAGCATCGTCTCCCTTAAGCGTTCCCAAGGACCTACTCGCCCTGAGATACAATCCCCCCGGAAAGGGGGGGGCGGGGAGCTGGGCAACCAGGGAATAAACGCCCGGGGCTGGCGGGAGAACTCGCTCCTGCAAGCTGCACCAGCCCGGCGCCCCGCGGCCCGCTCAGAGTTAACTGTGGCTCGTGCAGCTTCCCGGCTCCTGCGCGCGCGCCCACACTCGCGGTCCAGATTTAAGGTGGTCGGGAGCAGATGAGGGAGATGGGGCAGGGGAGAATGGCCCTGTCCTCTGTCTCCAAGACCCCCCTCTCCTTGCTCCAGCTCTGGCCTGCCACCCTAAGGCTAGTCTACTAGGCTTCTCAGCCAGCAGATACCTGGTAGCGAGCTGCGCGTCGCAGAGCAGGCAGCTCCACGCTCGCTCTCTCCAGCCCCCACCCCCTGCTCCTGTGCCCCGCCAGCGCCGCTCCACCAGCCGCTTGGCGCACCTAGCCCTAAAGGTAGGACTTGAATATTTTAATAGGGCAGTAAAAAGGATGCTGACCTATATTTGCAAGGAAACCCATTTCCAGCTTCAGTCCTACGTGCATGGAGTTTCAGAAAGTCTTGATTTGGCTGGGAGATTGACAGCCTAGAAATCTCAAAGGAGGTGGGATGAGAAAGAGGATCATATTTTGCTTTGCCCTATGTCCATCCACCCTCGCCGCTACTAATATCTATTTATTCTCTTCGAATTCTTATGCAAGCAGGTTGAAAATTAAAGCGATTGCAAAACCAGCAAGTTCCAAGTCCCTCCCCTAAGGTACCGCGGGCTCTGGAGAACAGAGGAGCATCCTTAAAGAAATATCAATACATTCCCCCTGATCGGCACAATTGGGGACGACGGATCGCAGTCAGGCTATGGGATACAGTGGGGACAAGGCGAGCGCCCCCGGAGCTCCTGCCTTTTGTCAGAATTGCCCCCTGGCTTTCCCAGTTAGAGTTCTTTGGTGGTGGCAGCGTAAAGGGTGGGGGTGGTCTTGGGGAAAAAAAAAAAAACAGAAAAGGGAAAAGTAGGAGCTAGGAGCTGGAATGCTCCAGGGTGTGTTTGTAATGCCCTGGAGGCCCCTTGAAGTGTAAAGGGGCATCCCCATTCCCTCTATTTTCCGTCCCCGCTTGGAAAAGGCAGATACCCCCAGAGTGAAGGTCTCTCCAAGTTACAAGCTAGAATAGACACAGATAGAGGAGGCCACCCCGGAGACTAATTAAATGAGGGACGAAGCGAACCCCATCTTCTGGTGCCCCCACTCCACCCAAACCCTAAACTTCCTGCTGGACCCTTCACCTCCTTTCTCCTCCCGGAAGAGGAGTGCTAGGTGGGCAGGTGGGTGGGGAAGGAGAGGGCCAAGCCGCCTTCCTACCTGCCCAAAGAGCAAACAGCAGGGCTGACTGCTTGGTCACACGCAATCCCCCAGGGGAAGGAGACTGTTTCCCACCCGCAGTGGGTCTCTACCTGAGTCATCAGTCGGTCTGCTCCCGTGTTTTCCTCATCCTTAAATATGATGTCGGGGTTGTAATTGGGGGTGAGCTCCTTAAATCGCTCGGAGTTTCTTGTGATCTTCCCTTCGTATCTGCCGCTGGCCCCTAGGGTCTTCTCGGCTACGTTGGGAATAAACTGCTTGTAGGCTAAAGGGGTCAGCTTTTTGGGGTGCCGCCTCTTTCCAAACCCCCTACCGGGCCCGCACGCCAGCCCGGGGCACAGCAGCAGCGAGGAAGCGAGGACCACCAGAAGACATCTGGCTAGCAGCAGCATCTCGTCTGCGGAACCCGAGGACTTGCGAGCTGTCCCCGCGCGGTCTGTGCGCGAGCGGGTACGCGCGGGTGTGTGCGTGTGCGCTCCTCCTTGCGCTCGGCTCTCCCTTCCTTGCTCGGCTCGTTCGTTCCCTCTGGCGCTGCCTGGCTCTTTCTCTTCCTATATAACCTTGCCTGCCGCTGCTGCAGGGGACTTGTCTCCGATCGCCACCCAGACAGGGGCTGCGATGGCAGGCTGCCGGTCCTTGGTAACGGAACACATCGGAGTTGGGTCTCGAGACAGCAATTAAAAGACAAAAAGAGCCTGATTTTAAATGGTAGCAAGGCTGGAGAGCTTGTGAGACAGGCTGCCTTTCGCACTATATTATAGCTGGCAGGGGCGCATCTGATTGGCCAAGCCGCACAAGCTCGTCTTCTGATGTTAACCCTGAGAAAGACTACATTCCCCCCCCTCTTGCTGCTGTGGCTTTATTTTCACCTGAAGGCTTCCAGTTCAAAAAAAAAAAAAGAAAAAAGGTCTTTACTAAGGTAAAGGTGGGCGGGAGGGAGGAAGCCTATTTATTGGAATAATATCCCTCACTGCCGGCTTTGTGTGCATGGTTGCTTCCCCCTTACTTCCTTTAGAATGGTAGATGCTTTGGTTAGAGCCAACATAAGTTTTTAAAGGACAGTCCAGATGCGCCCCCTCCAAGCTTCAACCATCAAACATTCTCTCAATTGTTTGAGTCCAAAGCTGCCTCACTCTTGTTTACCTTATTTGCACCCTCACCCCCAGATGTGAGTGCACAGGCTAGATGTCACTGGGTTGTGAAAAAAAAAAAAGCTCACCCTGAGTGTCTCCTGATTATTTAGCATCTTTAGGTAGAGGGTAATCACAAGTGGCGTGACCTAAAGCGTTGCTGTTTTAAGTGCCTTGGGGAAATTTGAAAATACTGTCCTCTGTTGTGTTTCAGTGAATGCATCCTAGGCAAACCTCTGCAGATGGATGCATCTGAGCTGAGGGGCAGGTACAGTGGGGACTGCAGGATGGGGTAGGGTGCACAGGCCCAGCGTGTCTAGGTGCTACACCTCAGCATAGGGATGGGGGAAGGTCAGGCTGGTGTGTGCCTGGTGGGTAGAGGCCATTGTGCCTGGGGCAACGGAGAGTGGGCAAGGCCCACCCCTACAATCAGTCCCAGCTAAGTGCAGGCCTGGGGTAAGCTGAATGTGGAACTCAGGTTCCTCACCACAGCTGGCCTTACACTGGAGCTCTGCAATCTAGTTTTCAAAGACAGAAGCTGGCCAGGTGTAGGGGCTGCAGACTGAAGATGTTAGGGACCGAGGGGACAGTGTTCTGATCATAGAGGGACATCTGAGAAGAGGACAGGCTGTCTAGATGTCAGTATTGTTTGAGTGTCCAACCTTCTATGTTTTTCAGAAAAAGAAAAACCTCAAGAAATAAAATACAGAATTCATTGTTTTAATGCATCATAGGCTTCGGCTCTGGCCCTTCCCCCATCCTCCTCACAGTCAATGATTCCTCTAGAATGGGCAGGGGGGGTATTCATGTGGAATGGAACAGCAGTCCAGAGGACTGAGTTCCCATGGGACCAGCCTCTCTTTCTTGATCCTGCCCCATTTTGGGGGAGAGGTCCATCAAGCCTGAAGCTCAGCCCTCAAACAATGGGGTCTTCCAGCAGCTCCTTCTGCTGAGAAACTTGGTTGTTTTGGGGTTGATGGTGGTGTAGGGGAAAGATGCTTGCTGCTGTCTGCGGTCTGTCTCGGCAAGCAGCATGGACAGTGCCTCACATCCCAGGTTAGGTGGGGGTTGACCCAGGCTCTATCACCTCACCCCTGGATTTTCTCTCCTTTGATTTGTGAAGGCCAAGTGCAGATTCCGGGTGGGAAGCAGCCCTAGCTTCATGCAGGCCAAGTGAAGAGCCAGACTCTTAGCCTGTGTCCTGTGTGTGCATGCCTCCAGGAAAATGAGCTACAAAAGGGAGCTGCTGTTCTTTACCCAGGAGGGTAGACCTTCGTGGCATGTGGCTGTCATATCACCTCACCGGGAGGGAGGCGCTGGGCCAGACAAGACCTGGAGCCTCATCTTGCCTCAGTCTTTTCTCACTTGCTGTGTGTGTTGGCCTGCACTCTTTTCTTGATATCTTTGAGTTTGGACTGGTGAGTGGATCCTGCACCTGTAGATGGCTCTCCTCAGAATAATATGGGTTGGGTGGATGTGCATTGGAGGCAAACCCTTTAGCTCAGCGTTCCATGTGGGCACAGCTGGCTTTGGAGTTCCCAGACATGATGAGCTCCCTCTTGGCTGTGGGAATGGAGAGTGACTTGGTTCTACACTGGCCTATTGCCCACCCCCACTCCATCTCTAGGGACAACGGATGCTAGTTTCAGAGAGAGCCTGGTAAGGGCTGGCCTTCTTGAAGCCAGGGAGGATCTTTATAAGAAAATAAAGATTCATTATAAGCCCTGTTGTTCTTTTACCTTGTACCTAAGGGCAACTTGCTTCCTGCTCCAGGCTGCAGAAATGCTTGGATAAAAAGCAATCACTGTTCATATTTGTTGTCTTGAAAACAAGATTATGAGCCTAGCCGGGGGGTGGTGGGGTAAGTGCGGCGTGTCCTCTGCCCTCTTCCCGATGCATCCCACCCACTCCCCACTTCCCAGACACCAGACACCCGCTGCCTTCCACCTCCAGACACCAGATGGCTCCCTCTCTTTGCCTTTCCCCTCCAGACCATTGGGGCCCCTCCCTGTGCCTGCAAGAGGTTCCAAAGCCCAGCCTCTGCCTGGCGGGGCCAGAAGTCCCCTTAACTCTCAGGGGCTACTTCTTATTTATTTGACTAGTTCAGCTATTCTTCCTGCTGGGTTTTGCAGCCTTCTTCCCCTCATTCCATCCTTCCACCCACCTCTCCTTTCTTCACTCTGAGGAGGACTGGCCAGCCTTTATGTCTGCCCCACCCCCCAGGAGGCGCAGTTCTGGGCATGGCCCCTTCCCCCTTCCGGCCCCTGACGCTAGATGGAGTCCTCACTCTGCCTTCAGCTTTGGCCTGCCAGGTTTGGGAAATTCCACAGTCTCTAGTTGGAAGGACCTTGATGCAGGGCTAGGCTCTTTGGTTCATGCTCCTCTTGACTCTGCCACCTGTCTTTCCTCTGGACACTTACTTTCCTTTCTCCCAGTTTGAGCCAGGGATCGCAGTGCATCCCAGCACTTCCATCCAATCTTCAGCAGGGGCCTCTTTTTTCTTCTAGCTTCCCTTTCAGTAGATTTCTCTTCCTCTCAACAGCTCTGTGCCATCTCATTCTATCCAATCACCCAGTTAGGTCCATTTTTCTTATGGAATTTTTTCAATTTTGGCAAATAGAGTTTCGGCTGCTCCATTTTGTTCTCTGGGGTGACAGCCAGGGGACAGGAAAACGCCACAGTCAAGGAGATACACTACAGCTAGGAAGCAGCTTCTGGGTTAACTGTCAGAAAGTCACATGGATAAGCAACACCCTGTCCATGGCCTCTTGGTCCTCCAGTAGCGTCTTCTGGCCCCCACACCTCAGTATAAGGTGTGGGTGTTTCCTCTTGGGTCCAAATCAGCCTCAGCTCTGTGGAGGTGTATAGTCTCTAAGTGGTTTCTGATCCACTACATTTGTGACTTGGAAAGAGGGACTCAATGTGGGCAGGTGGCCTCATGACCCAGAGGACCAAGGGATGGCTTTGGATGTCAGACCCAGTTCTTCTGACCCTGATCTGGGCAATCCTCTACCACAGCTGCTTTGGTACCCCACCATGCCACTGCCATTTCTCCAGTCTTGGAGCTACTGAAGTGCAGATGCCCTTGGGAAAGGTAATACATTAAGCCTGCACATTAGAATCATCTGGGGAGATTTGAAAAAAAAATATGCCAGCCGACAGCTATGGGGCCTTGCTTCCAAACAATCCAATCAGAGTTTCTGCTTTGCTAACTCTCTTGATGGGAATCCCCAAGACCTGGGGCAGGGGAGGGGGAGCCACCCGACTGCAGCTTTCAACTGGACTGGGGATATTCTCTAGTCTCAGGAGGATGCTCTTGGGTCCCCTGGAGACCCTCTTCTATGGCTGCTCCTGGCATGGAACAGCACACGTGACTTCATAGGACGGAGCAAAAGACTGGAAGTAAGCTTTAACGAGTTGCTTATATTTTTAGAGAGCAGTGTTGAGGTGTAGAGAGGGGCCTGTGTGGGGGTGAGGGGGTACAAGCGATCAGGAGGTTTGCAGTGCTGCAGCAGAAACCATGTGTGTGGGGGGCAGGAAGCTGTAACAAGTCACTCGGTCCAGAGTAACCACAGGTCTAGATGCTCAAATGCTGCAGGTGGTGTGTGTGTGTGTGTGTGTGTGTGTGTGTGTGTGTGTGTGTAATGGGGTCCCTGAATTTGGATGCTCTTCAACACCTCCACATTGAGGAATGAAGAATCAGACCATTTTTACCTTCTTTCGGATTCTGGGGAGCCCCGCTACCTGCTTTGACCCTCTCTGTCTGCAGCCTCTTGCCAGATAAAGCAAGCAGTAGAGCATTACATCATCTACGTATCTTCCGCCCAGAGAGAAGAAAGCAAGAAGGGCTGGGTGCTGCTGTGTCAGGTTTAGGGCCAGCTCTGTATGGGAGGGGCTATCTAGATGCATGTTGCCTGGGAGTGGGTGCTGGGGTGTGACATGGAGACTTGTTCCACAGCCATTCATCCTGTTGAGGCTCCAGGCTGTCGAGTTCTCACCCTGGCCCCAGAGTCACTTTGGCTCCTATCGTGTCTAGAGTCTGTATTAGTTAGAATGTAGATTCCCAGTGTGCTGGTTGGATTTTTGTCACCTTGACAAAAATCTAGACGTATCTGGAAAGACTCTCAAGTGAAGAACTGCCTCCATCAGATTGGCCTGTGGACAAGGCTGTGGTGCATTTTCTTGATTGGTGATTGATGTGGGAAAGCCCACCCTGTTGTGGACAGTTTCAGCTCTAGGCTGTTGGCCCTGGATTCTATAAAAAAAAAAAAAAAAGAAAAAAAGCAGGCTGAGAAAACCGTGGGGAGCAAGCCAGTAAGCAGCACTCCTCCATGGCCTCTTTATCAGCTCCTGCCTCCAGGATCTCACCTTAACTTCCTCTCTGAGGCACTGTCATGTGGAAGTGTAAACCAAAACAGCCCCTTCATCCTCCAAGTTAATTTCAGTCATGGTTGTTTATCACAGGTGCAGAGAAGCAAACTAGGACAGCCAGTCTTTTTAGAAAGTCTTGGAACCCTGGGTAAGGTAAGGGATTCCCTGGAAATTTCTGACATGCTATGGAGAGAGAGTCTTGGGTCTCTGTGTGACAAGAAGAGGCTCCTGCTAGTCCTTTATACCCAATCTCTTTGAAGTTCTCACTTATAAAATGAGGGTCTGAAGCTGAGGGCTCCCCACTGGTAGCCCTTCCTGCGGCTCAGTCAGTCGGGGAAGCTGTGATCCTAACCTCAGGAGAAGCTGTGGGCCTAGGCCACAACCACGTTTTAGAGGGGGAGAGTGAGAGCCAAGCTCTGATCTCCTTCCCCTCTGGATAGAGAGGTCCGTGCTGCACCCTTCTGGCCTCCGCACAGGCCGTGTGTCTTGAGCAGCCTGATCTCTCCACACCAGGACCAGCTGCTATCTAGGAGTGACCATATCCCCCATGGCCTGGGTACAAGCTGTGTTACAGCTGCAGGGCCCATCTAGAGCCCAGGGCAGGAACAACAGCTCCAGGAGCTGGAGGGGCGTCAGTCTTTTCCTTGCCTTTGAAGGGCAGGCTTCCTTTTTTGCTGTCTTGACAGAGACCCGACCTTCCTCCTTCCCAGTGCAGCTGTGAGCCAGAGGCAGTAGAGGCTGGTGGTTCAGGCCTGCTGTGATACAGAGAGGGGCAGAAAAAGGGCTGGCTGGAGGAAGCCAGGTGGGTATGGAGGGTGAGGAGGTGAAGGGAAGCGCTGGGTGTGTCCAGAGGTGGAAGCAGCACAGAAACGGAAACCAAGGATGCTCAGCAAACACTTGAACTGTCCAGTGGTAGGCAAGCCGTGGGAACCTGACTCACTCAACTGGCTTCTTGCTCTGTAATGTTTCACACCCTAGCATCTAGGGGGCTTCAGGCAGCTAGAAAACCAGGAGGGCTGCTCTGGCTTACTTCTTCCCCCGAGGCAAGGGGATTTTGCAGAGGATCTTGTTGACTGAGAGTGGTTGCTCACTCCATATACAGCCACTTTCAGCAGAGGTTGTGCGGCCCTTCTGGGTGGTGACCAACCCAAGGAGTCATGTCAGAGTGGGCACCAGAAGCCTGGGGTCAGGTGTGGTGGGCAGACACTGAGGGCATGCTGCAGAAGGCAGCTTGGGCTCCAAGGAGAGCGTTCCTCCTCCCCTCTTTTTTTTTTCTCACCCGCAGTCCCCTCCTTCAATGGCTGTGAGATTCTGTCTCTTTGGGGGTTGGACTCTTTATTTTTGACAGTCTTACCTAGAGAGGCTCTCCACGCCTGAAGTCACATGCCACCTAGAACTTAGGTTAGTAGAATTTTCTTGCTCAGTGTTGCTCATCTCTTTCAGTTGTACTTGGATTGAATGTCAATTTACCAACACAAGCAACCCTATTAAGGAAACTAAAGCACAGTTTGTATATTCTATCTGACCTCACAGGGAATCTATGGCAGGAATATCAGTAAGCGCGATCCCTGCCTCAGAGTCTGCCTGTAGATCTTACGACTGTGAGGCTTGTGACTGCATCAGCAGAGGGGAAGCAGGCGGAGCAAAGGTCCCGAGTACCAGGAGCAGATGAGGAAGCTTGAACATACACTTGGAAAGAGCAGCTGCAGAGCGATGTACAGGTCTTGGGGCTCAAGCAGAAAGGGACCCAGAGATTCCGAGGAGAGAACTAGGGGTGTCTGAGAGCAGTTTCCCTCTGCTGCTCAGTCCTGTGGCTCCTTGCATAGGAGAAAAGGGACTGTCCATTCTCCATGAAACCTCCATCCTCTCCCTTGCCCTGGAGGGGCATGTCTCCTCACAAAAGGCAGGTGACCTCACCAAGGCATGAGTGGTCTGTGTGGCCCTGATCCTCAGTTTCCTCCCTTCCTAGTCTGATATAAGAGTGTTTCCAAGAAAAATACCATGTGCCCAATATTGGGCAAACACCCAGGGGTTCAGGAATAGACATGTTCAAGATGAGTTTTTGTGATTCTTTTACAACTAATGGAGCCATCTCCCTGTTGTCCTCAGAGGTCATCTCATTTTCAGGGCTCCAGCTTTTCTGTGGTGGCCTAGATGGGTACAATGGCTTATAAAGGAGAGATTTATAAGACTAGTTCATTTTATTGTTGCAGGCATAAAATACCATGACAAAAGCAGCTTAAAGGAGAGTTTTTCCTGATTCACTTCTGGCCTATCATGACAGTGAAGTCCTGACGTCAGGATCACGAGGCGCCTGGTCACACTACATTTTCGATCAGAAAGGAGAGAGAGATGAAAGCTGTTGCAAGGCTCGCTTTCTCCCTTTTCTACAGTGCAGGACCCAAGCCCAGGGAATGGTAGCCCCTACAGTGGGTGGGTCTTCTTACCTCAACCTAGTAATCAAAATAATTCCCTATACGCATGCCCAGAGACCCATCTTCCATGTGGTTCTAGATCTCATTCAGATGACAACTGAGATCCATCATCATAGCTTCCTGATGGAGCCTCATGGACAGGCCCTTGTTTAGGGTTCCTTAGTGGCCTGCGCATTAGAACCATGAATGCCAGATCCCATTGCCTTTGGTTGTGCTTCTTATAAGGGGGCACACGGCCAGGCTTCCACTCACATACCTGCTAGTATAAAGAACAGACAGTGAATCTGGTGACTAAGGCGCTGCTTTCTCCATTGTCCATTGCAGTTTTGGCAGAGTTCAGTTTTATTTTCAGATTATTGGTGTATGAGGTTCAGGTAACATGTATTTCCATGCAGATATCATGACTGTCCAAGGCTGAGTCTATGTGCCAACCCTTCTCAAGGCCAGGTGCTTCTATCTGAGAGTCTGGCAGCTGGCCTCCTACGTGCTGGGCACTGAGTGCTTGGCTAGCCTGGCTGCATGCTCAGTCTTGGCCTGTGTGCCCAGTCTATATGCTATGCACAGTAGGCAACTTAAAACAAGAGTCTCATAGAGTGGAGACTAAAAGTATGTGGCTGGCTGGTAGCCTTTGTTTTGTTTAAGCCCCAGCTTTCTTTTGGTAGCTGGGATGGCACTCAACCCCAAGAAATATCAGAAACCTTGGCTCTACTTGACAGTTTTTTTAAATTTAAATTAGAGACAATCTTGTTTTACATATCAATCCCAGTTCCCCCCTCCCGTCTTCCCCTGCCCCCTCACCAACCCCTCTCACACCCCCTTCTGCTCCCCAGTGAGAGTGAGGCCTTCCATGGGGATCATCAAAGTCTGTCACATCATTTGGGGCAGGGCCTAGGCCCTCCCCCATGTGTCCAGGCTGAGAGAGTTGTCTCCTTGACAGATTGCAGGGTGCCTTCCCATTGGGATCTCATTGGGTCCCCAGCATCCCTAGTATAAGACAAGGTGGGACACCATGTATATTTCATAGCTGGTGTTGGGAGATTTCCAGAAAGATTCCCAGTCAGAGGGTCAGGACCAGACCTGAAAGGCTTTTGTTTGGCTCCAGGTTGATATGTCAGAGATGCTGGGAACTTTATTCAAAGCATTTGAGTAACTTCAAGAGGGAAGGTTCTAGATGTATCTTCCGCTCCCCATTACTGATCTTTGAAGGCAGAGCACCTATAGAAGTCTTTGCCTTTGCCATAGATACCTTGGGCAGGGATAACTCCTGGTGAGTTTTGTATGTTCTTCTGCCTGACACCATGAAGGTGGCCTCCAGCCCTCTCAAAGCCTGTTCATCTCTAGCTGCAGCCCCCAGATTTCTAGCTTACTGTGCTGTGGGAAGCTAACCAATAGTCTGTGTTGTTTCTTATATCCATATTTCATGCTGGGGAGTTGGTACTTGCCTTCTGACATCTAGGCTGTTATCAACACATCTACTCACTTCTAGAAGAGTCTTTAGGGTATTGGTTTCATTCATCTTCATAGGTCCCTCAGCTAAGATGATGTACAATAAATATTGATCACTTGATGAAAGTTTCTTATCAGTGCAACACACGTCAGTAGTTTCTATTTAGAAAGGAAACCAGTATGTAAGAACAACCTCAGGCACCACCGCTGGCATTTGGCTTCACTGGGACAAATGTGTGAGGCCAAGAGCAACTCAATGTAGGATAAGCCAATTGACTTTCAAGAGGCCATTTCTTTAGCTTGGCTAAAAAGGACTTTCAACCAAATTGAGTTGTAACTTTGAGATACCATCTTATACCTGTCAGAATGGCTAAGATCAAAAAGTACTGAGGACAACTTATGTTGGAGAGGATGTGGAGTTAGGGGAACACTCCTCCACTGCTGGTGGGAGTGCAAACTTATACAGCCATTTTGGAAATCAGTATGGCAGTTTCTCAGAAAATAGGGAATCAATTTACCTCAAGACCCAGCAATACTTCTCTTGGGCATATACCCAAAGAATACTCAATCATATCACAAGGACACTTGCTCAACAATATTCCTAGCAGCATTATTTGTGATCGCCAGAACCTGGAAACAACCTAGATGCCCCTCAAATAAAGAATGGATAAAGAAAATGTGGTTCATTTACACAATGGAGTATTATTCAGCTGTAAAAACCAATGACATCATGAAAGTTGAAGACAAATGGATGGGACTAGAAAAAAACATCCTGAGTGAGGTAACCCAGACTCAGAAAGACAAACACAGTATGTAGTCTCTCATAAGTGGATATTAGGTGTAAAGCAAAGGATAACCAGACTACAACCCACAGCTCCAGAGAAGCTAGGTAACAAGGAGAATCCTAAGAGGGACACATAGTTCACTCTGGGGGCAAGGGTGTCGGTAAAGGGGAGGGGATGGGGATGAGAAAATGAGGGAATAGGATGATGGAGGGGGGAGGGACAGAGAGGGAGAGCAAGGGAAGAGATACTTTGATAGAGAGAGCCACTATGGGATTAAGAAGAAACCTGGTGCTAGGGAAATTGCCAAGAATCCACAAGGATGACCCAGCTAAGACTCCTAGCAATAGTAGAGAGGGTGCCTGAACTTCTCTTCCCTGTAATCAGATTGGTGAATACCCCCACTATCATCATAGAACCTCCATCCAGCAACTGATAGAACCAGATGCAGAGATCCACAACCAAGCACCAGGCCGAATTTGGGAATTCAGTCAAAGAGAGGGAGGAGGGAACATATGAGCAAGGGCGGTCAAGATCATGATGGAGAAATCTACAGAGACAGCTGAACCAAGCTCATGGAAACTCATGACTCTGGACCAACAGCTGTGAAGCCTCCATGGGACTGAACTAGGCCCTCCATATGAGGGAGACAGTTGTGAAGCTTGGGTTATCTGAGGGTCCCCTGGTAGTAGGACTAGGATCTACCCCGGCAAATGAGCAAGCTTGTTGGAGCCCATTCCCTATGGCAGAATTCCATGCTCAGCCTTAATGCAGAGGGGAGGGGCTTGGTTCTGCCCCAACTTAATGTGCTAGAGACTTTGTCAACTCCCTATGGGAGCCCTTACCTGTTGGGAGGAGTAGTTGGGGGAGGCAAAGAGGGAGGCAGGAGGAGGGGTGGGAGGGAGAACTTTGGTTGGAATATAAAATTAAAATAATAAAAATAATAAATGGAAAAAGCTTCTACTTCTTTTATTCCCGTACTCTTTGGAGAAGCAAACAGGATAGCCATTGGGAAGTCACCATGTAGCTTAGTGGGTCTGACACTTACAAAGAGGCTGTCTTTAGAAAGCAGGCTCTTACTTTTTTTCCACTTTTCATCCAAGACAGGGTCTCTCTAGGTGGACCTGACTGTCCTGAACTATGTTGATCAGGTTAACCTCAAATTCCTCTTACTTTTTTATTTGGCATGGAAATGCTGCTCTGTGGCCTATGGCTCCTTTATACATAGGAGTCCCTGTGATGACCTAGTCCCAATCAAGAACAGTTTCACTAATAGCCACTTGTTTCTAGAGGGCATTGAGTCCTCTAGGTAATACTGCCAGGTGGGCACACATCAGCCATCGTGATGTCCAAGTGATAGGAAACTGAATGTGGCTGGATTCTTAGTTTAGTCTCTGCCATAGAGGCCCAATGAGAGCCACACAGTTCATTTCCTTTCTCTGCCTTGGAAGGCAGGACCTCAGTGACCTGTGTTCACTAACTTTGAACTTAACTCTCCTCACCTAAGGCTTGAACTTCCAGGAATCCAAGTGTCCAGGTACTGTTCAGCACTCACTCAAAGCTGCTTCCTTCCCCGGTCACCATAAACTGTCTCTTTCTACCAGCAGCCTCTCCACAGAGAGGGGTACTCCTCGCTGGCCTGTTCCTTGGAGAGTGCTCCGTGGCACTCTGCCACAGATGGAAGGAAGGGCTGAGGAGGAGCCTGGAGGGTGTCTTGCTGGGGGAGGGCAGGATGTCAAGAGAGACCCAAAGGTATGGGAAGGAGCCAAACTCCACACTTCTCCCCTGGCCTTTTCAGTGTGAGGTGGCTTGCCCCAAAGTACACAGACCCTCAGACTGAATCCAGCTCTCTGTTTGAGTAGCACCCAGACAAAGCCTGCCCTGGGGGATGCTCCCCTGCTCCCTCCCACCATGGTAACCCCCGGCATTCACTGGACCATGGGAGAAGGCCAAGTATGCATGCGATTGTCTCAGACTCTCTTGTTTCTTCACATTGGCAGACGGTGTTTGAATGTTGCGTACGTGGTTTTCTTACTCATCTTGACATATTTATACCCTAGTTTTGTTTTGTTTTGTTTGGCCTGGTGGAGAAGAGCTGTGTGTGGGAGGTGACAGAGTGGCCGGGACACCCTTTGTATTAGATTGTTTGTGAATGCCCATCTATGGGTCTTAGAATTCGACCACGGAAGCAAGGGACTTGGAAGCAGCCTTCAAACTGCATGCCAACATGATCGCGAGGCGTTTTGATTCAGCTATTAATGAATCAGATGAAGCAGGTATAAAGGCTTCGCATACCTCAGGCAACAGTTCCATAAAGAAGGCAGTAAAACACGTAATTAGGCAAATCAAATAAGGCACGGAAACAGCTTTCAAATATTTAGTCACATGCCACTTCCCCTTAGTTTACTGTGTGTTTAAATGAGCCTGTGGTTTTATGGCCTGGTTAAAAAGAGAAGCAACTGCAGAAGCATGGCTTTTGAAGGTTGCTTCTTCACACCTCAGAGTAAGGAGGGACAGTTACACCTACTGGGAGGGGAGAATGAGAACAGGGCTTCCCAAAGACAGCCCTGGAGACCCCTGTCGATGTCAGGGTGGCATCACCATCTAGTTCACGAGGCTGCGGCGAGAGGGGTCCTTGGGGCCCCCACACTCCATTCCCATTTCTGTGAGATAGATGGTCTCTTGAACAATTACAGCACTTGTGTCCAAATCTGCCGCAATGTGACAACTACTGGTCAACCCATCGGTTGCCTTTCTTTGTATAAATAATCGATTCTAATCAGTAATTGCATCTGGGCAACAGTTCAACTCTGCTGTCATCTTTTGGCTCCTAGCATCATGACTCCAAGGGCAGCAATACACTTTACTATTACAGTCTTCAAGGCCAGACAGCATTTATTCTTATGCTTAACCATCTGGTTAATACACTGTGTGTCTCCAGATTTCACCCCCATTTCCATTGTACAGAAAAGAGAGGCATGCGAGAGTCAGAATCTTTAGAATGGTGCCTACCTGAGCTCCTACAGAAGATGGACCACCTCTCTTAATTTTCATAGCTATAGCTTGGGATTGTTGAAGAGATTTTCAACAAGTTTCTTTTTTAATTAAATTAATTAATTAATTAATTAATTTTTTTACTAAGGTGTTGGATACTGAACAGAAGGAAGGCCTGAGGGAGAAAAACAGGTGTTAGGTCAAAGATAAACCAAAACTCTTATGCAAAGAGCTTGCAAACCGAACCTTTATCTGCATGAGTGAGTGGCTTGTGGAAAGGGAACCGGGCCAACACAAACAGGTGTGGATGCAAAGCTAGCATTAGCAGAGACGGCACTTCACCTCACTTACCTGTGTCCCTTGCTTCCAGCCTCGACATTGCAGAACGTTTCGGTCTCTTCTCTCACAGTGGTGTGGCCTACAGTGGGCTTGGGATATTCTAGACTTAACTGTGGCACTGCTGTCTAATTCGGCCCTATACCTTCTCGTATCAGATGGTTAAATGTTCAATCATCTGATATATGGAACAAGACATTCATTAAGAACCTTAGTTAGATTGAGGCTTATGGTATACACCTCTAATTCTAGCTACTCGGGAGGTTGAGGTAGGAGGATGGCAAGTTCAAGGCCACCCTGAGCTACAAAGTGAGCTCAAGGTCAGCATAGACAATTTAGTAAGATTCTGCCTCAAAAAATACTAACAACATCAGGGGCAATAGCTCAGAGGTGGAACACCCACCTAGCATGCCCATGGCCTCAGGTTCAACCCAAGTAGCAGAAGAAAGAAAAATAAGCTTAATTAAAATAAAGGATATCTGTTCTTAACTGTCTGTTACCTTAGGGTTGGGTAGGAGCAGGGGTCTGCAGGGACTGATGGAGTGTTCCTGACATCAGAGCATGAGGAAACTGGCTTAAATCAGATGTGACAACTACATGCTTTTAGGGGTATTTGAAGTGTGACAATTTCCCCTTTTTTCTATTCTCTCTCTCTCTCTCTCTCTCTCTCTCTCTCTCTCTTTAGATGGGGAAGGAAAAATTCCATTGTTTCATTAGAAGAAAATGTGGCATTTGCTCCTGGTACAAAGGTTTGTGGGAGATGTGCTGTGAAGGAATAAGGATCCTATTAAAATATTTATAAATCGAAACAGCCCCAGAAGCCACATGCTCTATTAGACCTTTCAGTGTTCTGTTCTGAAAGCCAGATAAATCATCATTCAGAGAGCAAAGAGGAGAAATCCAAACAGACACAAAGAGCTCAGAGAGCTGCTGTAAGAGGAGGCCATCCAGGCTGGGAACTCGGCACAGCCACAGCAGCCCTGGAAGCCTTGGCGCTTCTGACTCATCAAAAGGGAAAAAGGGAAGAGTGTGCGTTTGGTGCCTCCAGAGAACTCAGGAGGCAGCGAGTTGTCTGCTGTGGGCTTCTGATCCTTTACAGAAGAGTGAAGTTAGTTTGGCCTGAGCCTGGAGCGGGTGGAGGTGGGCAGGGTAAGACCTCACCCACCCGGACCAGAGACCCCACTCTGGCATTATGTTGGTGCCTCTCAACCAGCTTGCAGGAAGACTCGTGGATCAGGGACACGCTTCTGCATGTCCAGAAGTCTGTTTGCAAACTGGTATAGCTGCCATCACTTATTCATACAACCATTTAGTTCACTGCACTCCTGGTGCGTGCTGAGGCTATGCCAGCTCCATACTTTAGTGCAAACTCGAGGCCCATCCTGTGCTGGGAGAAATAGCTGAGATAATCAAGGAAAGAGGTCATGTTAGATTCTTCATTCTAGGGAACAAGAGGTTTTTCAGCTGGGCATCATGTGCCATACAGCTGTATAAATTTGAGAGGCCACATCCACACAGCATCAGTGGGTTCTACAGTGCAGTCTCTATGGGCAATTTGTTGATGTTCTTGCTTTTTTTCCAATTTGGCTGGACTAGATACCTTTGCTCTGCTTGAAGTCAGTACTAGGACCTTCCTGTCCCCTTCTCAGCATCAGCACCCATGCTCAGCTTAGGGCTTCATCCCCCTCCAGTGGCACAGGCTGGTGCCCATTGTTGAAGTTGCTTCCCAGTAAAGGCCCTGTTTATGTGTTTGATGGAAAGTTCTACCTCCTTTTGGGGCATCTGAAGTTGCTTCCAGAAATATGTCAGACCTTCAGAGACTGATGAGCTACTGCCAAGTATATTTGCAGCCTGGGTGAGTGGGAACAAGCTATGGATTCAAGACCAGGGAAAAGGTCTGTTCACCAGAGGGAAATCACACTAAGGAGTGGGGAACTAGTCACATGTCTTCCCTAGACTTTCTGTTTTGAGAGTGTCTCATGTAGCCCAGGTTGGCCTCAAACTCACCATGTTGCTAAGGATAACCCTGAACTTGTGGATCCTCTTGCTTCTACCTATTGAATGCTTGGAATACAGGTGTGCTGGGGATGGAACCCAGGGCTCTGTGCATGCTGGGAAAGCACTCCACCCACCAAATCACATGTCTAACTACTCAAGTGTCCCCAAATAATATACAGACTCAAACCTTCTGTCTCTTCTAAGGCTCACCCACTGTTATAATAAAGCATGTGATGGTCCCTTGAAGATATCATGGCAGGCAAGGGACAAACATGTCAGATAGAGCTTAAGTGAGAAGTTTTATTAGAAAGGGAAAGGAAGGAAAGAGAGAAGAGGTAAAGAGACACAGAGACACAGAGAGGACAGAAGAGAAGAGGGAGACAGGAAAAGTCCTGTCTGCCCCATGGGTACAGCAGGAAAGAGAGAGAAGTGGGTGGGGGTTGGTCTTTTAAAGAGCCAGGGTGCATACATCTGCCATGGGTGGTCCCAGCTTGTGTCATGGTGATCAGATCTCTATCTGGTCCATTCTCTGGGCAGAGTGCTTAGCTAAGATCTAGAGGCACTTGCTAACTGGGAGGCGACGGTGGAGAACAGGCAGGCTATCACATTTCTCTGTTTCATCAGTATCATGGGTGTTTGGACTTACTAAGAAGACTGTCAGCTGTGCAGCCATGATGGAAACTGCACGGAAGCTCTGCAGAGATCCAAACTAGAACTACCCTAATGACTCAGCAAGCCCATACTGGGAAGTGAAATCAGTATGCTGAAGGGATGTATGTCCTGACAGGCTCATCCCAGCACTGCTTATACAGCAAAGATATAGGGAAGCAACTGGATGCTCATAAAGGAATGGACAAAATTTGGCATTTGATGTATGCACAGTGGGATATTACCCAACCTTTAAAAAGAAGAAAAGTTCAGCTGTTTTCAAGAACATCAATAAGCCTAGAAGAAACTATGCAAGGGAAGGACACCTAGGTTTGGATGACATTTGAATACTTGGTCCCCAGTTGGTGGCACTATTTGGGAAGACTTCGGAGGTGTGGCCTTGTTGGAGGAAGTATGTCACTGGAGGCTGGCTCTGGGAGCTTCAAGACTGGAGCCATTACTAATGAGCTCTCTCTCTACTTCCTGCTTGGGGAGAGGTGAGATATCAGCTATTCCTGCTGCTGTGACTGTGGTCTCCTGTCACAATTCCCTACCATGATGAGAACCATAAGCCCAAATAGATCCTTTCTTCTGGAAGTTGTTTTGGTCATGGTGCTTTATCACAGCAACAGAAAAGCAATGGAGAGAGAAGCAGAATCTAAAACCAGCTGAATTCACAGCAACAGAGGACACAGTGGTGCTTGCCAGGGGCTGGTTGGAGAAAGGGGTACAAAGCTTCCTGCAGCCCTACTACATGCCAGGGACTATACAATCAGGAGTCGCGTTAAATGCTGAAAACTGGGTCAGGGAGTCAATCTCAAGTAATCTCAAAACAAGAACCGTAACCAGGTGAGGGAATACGCGTGTGAATTAATGTCATCGTAGCAGCCATTTCACATGAAATGAGCAAGCCAGGAAAGTGCTTGCTGTGTGCTCACTAAGACTCAAGCTTGGATTCCCAGTATCCATGTAGAAGCCAGGCGAAGTTGTACTCGTTGCTAGCAGGCAGGAAGAAAGGAGATGGGAGGTAGGTGGCTCCCTGGAGCTTCCTGGCTAGTCAGTCTAGCTGAACCAGTGAGCTGCAAGTTTTTGCCTCAAAAAGCAAGGTGGAGAACAATTGAGGAAGACATCTGATGCTGGCCTCTGGCCTCTGTGCACGTGCACACATGCATGCCCCCCATATACAAACCACACAGAATGACTAAAATATGTATCATTTAATTTACCAAAGAGAAAGGATGTCTGTAGGCCTGGCATCCAGGGCCCCGTAACCTCCTCTTTGAAGGCACTTGCCTCTGCAATGCCTTGTGCCCATCATTTCTTGAGGAGAGAGGGCATTCTTCTTCCTCTTTTGCTATTTCACTTCTGAAGCCTCTTGCTGACAGGATACCCTGGGGACGGCTGCAGGTAACTCTTTCCCAGAAGAGCTGATTGCTGGAATAACCATCCAGCTCAGTGCCCCGCCCCCCCATGATGACCTAAGCTGTGCCACCGGGGATTGATGCTTTAATAGAGCCTCCATGCATGGTCAGCAGCTCCTGGCACATGCTCTGGGGATCCAGCACTTGGAGAGATTGAGTCACGGGAAGACGGAGAAGAACACAGTCCACTGTGAGGTGATCAGGAGCTGCCTGGGTTTAGACATGGCTCCACCCTTCTCTCAGAATGGCTGGATGTATCTGGTTGAGAATCCGAGTGTTTTGTCTCCTGTGGTGTCAGCAGTCCTGGAATAATAACTTGTTGCTGTCCCCTTTGCCCAGGACTGCTGGCTCTTACGTGTGGCAGTATGGGTCTCTGTTGATGGTAAGGAAGCCCGACATGGTGAGGCACAGTTTGCCAAACACAAGTGAGCAGGACCTCAGTGTGAGCTCTGAGACAGCAAGAAGACCTGCAGAGGGAGGCTTGGGCTCAGCCGCAGGTGGTGGAGGCAGCTGGGGAGAGAGTGCAGGGAGCTAAGTCCTGGGCCACAGAGCCTGACCCTGAGGCTGTGTCAGAATCTTTCTTTTACAGCCTCCATTTTGCAGTGAGGGGCACTGATCTCCACATTAGGTTTGGTGCTTGGCTATGACGGAGTCATTGCCAAATAGTTCTCCACTCAGGAGACGGTGGGTCTCTGAGAACCCCCTGGAACACTCTGTCTGACTCTTCCTGAGGCCCTTTTTGTCCTACTATGTGCCCTATCCCAACACCTCCTCAGGTGGTGCTCCTGCCTTGGCATTCTGTGAAACTGGCCACCTAATTGGGCATACCTGGCCAAAGATTAGAGCTACTAGCCACTGGATGGTAGTCGAGCTGGTAGTCTGTCTGTAACTTCTTTGTGGTCAGCATGGAGCATCTGTGGCCTGAAAGTGCCCTGATCTTGTGTTCATTTGTTCTTGGGGTAGAGACTCTCCAAAAATGGTAAAAACATACCTCAGATCTGTGAGGTATCCAGGACCCATCCTGGGCTGCTGGGTTCCTCACTTTGGTTACACTTTAAGCCATCTGGAATATTCTAGAAAATTGCCTCTGCCAACCTTACTTCTGGAAATGATGATTTGATTTTTTCCTGGAGTGGGGCTTTAGTCATTTCTAGGTGCTTCTGATGGGTCACCAGGAGGAAGACTCACTGCTATAGCATTAAGTAGCTCAGGTGCCTGGGAGGGAATTGACCAGTGGCGGAGGGGGGCTGGCCAGGAGCTGCTGGCAGCAGGTCACACTCTGTCCCTATCAGGGCTAGCTTCTTATAGTTAGGGCTTCTTTTGCCAGGATAAAACAAAGCAACTTAGGGAGGAAGAGATTAATTTCAGCCTATAGCTTATAGTTCATCAACCAGGAATGGCAGGGCAGGACCTCAAGGAAGGAACTTGAGGGCAGGAAATGATACAGAGGAAATGATACAGTAAATAACATGGAGAGGTGTTATTTACTGGCTTCTCCCCATGGCTTGCTCGGTCTGCCTTGTTATAGCATCCAGGATCACCAACCCAGGAGTAGCACTACAAACAATGAGTTGGGACCTCCTACATCAACCATCAATTAAGAAATGTTTTTTTTGGGGGGGGGGCGGGAGAGTGCGCTCTCGAGTAACTTAAAAATGCCTAAGCCTGAGCTAGGGAGATGCTCAGTGGTTAGAGTGCCTGCTGTTCTTGCTGTCTTGAAGGCTCCAATTCAGTTCCCAGAATCCACCCATATGGTGGCTAAGAACCATCTGGGGGTCCAGCTTCTTCTTCTGGCCTCTCTGGGCACTGCACACATGTAATGCACACACATACATCCAAATAAACATCCATACACACAAAATAAAAATAGTGAAGTCTTTATGGGCCGGAGAGATTATTTGGTGGTCAAGAGCACACACTGCTCTTGCAGCTTCCATATCAGGTGGCTCACAACTGCCTGCAATTCTGGCTCCCGGGAGAATTGACTCCTCTGGTCTCCATGGGCATTCACACAGCCACACAACACGTAACTTAAAACAAAACAATAACAATAAAATCTTTTAAAATGCCTAAGTTGGAATTGCAGGTTCTTGGAGAATGTCCTCAACAGAACCTCATAGTGGCCTTTCAATTCAACTTCTGTGCAAACTGACCACTCACAGATAATAGGGTTTGTCTTATCTTCATCTCCAGGTCCTCCCGTCTCATTTCAAGTGCTGTGGTGACATGTGGGTGCCACTGTGCCAGACATTTGTTTAAGTTCTTGAAGCATTTGCAATTGTTGCTAATTGTATGATTATTATTATTATTTTCCCCCAGAGTGGCTTACTGCATGTTAGTGCTTTAGTCAGTCCTGGGAGCCTTGTGGGGCACGGCAGCCCTCATTCTGTCCTTTGGAGGCCTCTTTGACTCACTGCCCATGGAACATAGTTGGGAACCAGAGTCCACGTCCCCAGGATAGAATTCTTCAGCAGTGTCCTAGGAACGTGGTGGCCCCTGGGGCTGCATGGTGACAGCTGGTGGGCTGGCCCTCCTGTCATGGACTGTTCTTCCTGAGACAGCCCAAGACTGGAGAGGAGCAATAGTGTTTCTAACAGAGGACGCTGGAGGTGTGGCTTCCAGATTCCTTAGGAGGACCACCCAGCTGGTGTTCAGAAAGTGCTGCTCCAGCCCTGTCCTTGTTGGAGAGCCCTTGTGCTGTGAGGCCAGGCAGGAGACAGGGCCGCTGGGAGCAGCACCCTGATGCTGGAGAGTGCAGTGTGCTCTGGGTTCTGCACTCTGTAAGGAGGACGATTTCAAGGAAAGATGAGTCTGTGTGTGAGTAGGGAGCGCTCCCCACAGCCAGAGGCTACCTGTTAGGAGAACGGGTGGCAGGAAGCTTGCTTTCCCTACCTGGATTGTGATTAGCTTGGATTCTCTAAGTCCAGGATAGGAGTCAGTTGCAAGTTTTCTGACTCCCCAAGATAAAAAAAAAATGAGTCGTTGAGATGTAATTCACTTTCTATATGTTTTATTATTGAAGCATATAATTCAACAGTGCTTACCATCTTCAGAGATAAGCACAGGTAACACAGCCTTAGAAACTTTAGAAAATTATTTTCTAATACATGTGTCTGTTCATTTTATGTATAGATGTGTGTGTGTGTGTGTGTGTGTGTGTGTGTGTGTGTGTGTGTGTGTGTGTGTAGGTGTTTACATGTGGAGGCCAGAGGAAAACCTCAAGTGTTGCTCCTTCTCTAGCATCCATTTTTTTTGGGACAAAGCCAAAAACCCATTGGCTTGGGGTTCACTGATTGGGCAAAAGTGGCTGTCCAGCAGCCCCAGGGATCTGCTCGTCTTTGCCTCCACAGAACTGGTGTCACATGCATTGTCATCGTCCCAGGGCTTTTTAACATGGTCCTCACGCTTGCAGGGCAAGCACTTGACCGACTGAGCTGCCAGTCAGTCCTTGGCAAATTACCTTTAGCTGTAACTCTTCTCCTTGCCACCCTGACCTGGGCAAGCACAGACCTTTCTTTTCATCCCAACTTCCTGCTCTGCACAAATGACAAATAGAGCAGTGCCTGGCTTGTGCTCGACTCCTCTCAAGTAGTGTGGAATACTCTAGGCACACCCTGCACTGTGGCATCATTGCACTGAGCACTGTCCTGTTCTGCAGACAGGCTAACTGTATTCACTCACCGATGGAGATCAACCAAGCCGCCCTTGGTGGCAGTTTTGGCTATTGTGGATTGTGCTGCTGTGTGACCTTTGCATTCAGGTTTCTATGTGGACCTGACTTCAGTTCTCGAGACTGTTTCTAGATGAATTTTCAGGAGCTAGGTCAAAAGTGAGAGGCAGTGTGAGAGACACCAGGAAAAGGGCTTGCCAGAAGGATAAGGCACTTGCTCCTTGGTGATGGCCCTGGGCCAGGTGGCAGTTTGCAGAGTTACCCTTAGGAGAGCTAGCCTTTCAGTGTGCAGTATCCCGTGAAGGCTAGTGAAACTGCACTCAGAAGTTCCTATAATTCTTGAGATTTCCATGGATAATAAAATTTACACTGAAAACCGTGTGTGGACACATGCATGGGAAATCAGGATCACTGCACAGTGTCCTGAAGTCCTCCCTGTTCTTCTCTGATCTTCAGGAATGGGCACAGCCACATGGTTTAGATGGATTTGTGAGTCATGAGGGAACTGGGATGTACAGGTGGAGAATACAGACCGTGGGGAGAGGAACATGGACTTTAGCTTTCCTTTGCCTAATTCCCTCTAGGCTGGGACCCATTGCCTGGGTTCCTAGTGAACTTGCTTGCATTCATGCCCCGGGACCTCAGTTTCCCTGAGACAAGGTCATTGGCTGAGGCCATTGCTCTGAGATTGCATTTGAAATTGGAGACTCCTTGGAGACACCTTGCTGGCATCCTTGCACAGCCCGCATGATATCCACCCAGAAGCTCTGGGAGGTTTTCCTAGCGTGTAGACAGACTCCCAGGAGTCCATTTGCAGAGCAGCCCTGGCCAAGACAGGGCAACTAGTCACATCTAGCGTGCCATCCTTTGTTGACATCCTATGGTCACCTTCTCCAGTTCTCAAGTCCTGGTCAGGGCACTGTTCCAGAATAGCAGTTCTCTGTAGGCCTACCTGTGCTTTTCTTTGTTCCTGGGCAGCAGATTTTGGGGTGTTTGCCCCTGAAGAAGTTTTGTTGTTTGCAGTCTTCTTCCTGAGCCCAAGTGTTTTCCAACTGTGGTATCTCTGAGCCAGGTAAGTGAACTCTACTAATCTGGGCATAGCACACACCTAATGCTTGCAATTAATCATCACTTTGTACAAACAGGTGTGAGCTGGACTGTGTCCGCTGGCATCACCATGCCTATTCTCAGCTGAGAGCTGCAGGAGAGAGGCCCAGGGAACTCGGTGGCTGATCATGATGAGTGTGGATAGTCAGAGCTTCCACCACACGGACTTGGATGGATGTAAGGGGTCCTCCAGGACAGGGGCCCTTGGGCTCGGTGTCCCATGTCTCTGCTGGGCCTGACTTTCCTCCCATGTAAATGAAAGCTTTGAACCTGATCATTTACCTGGAGTCCTAACATGGGTCTCTGAGCTCCCTGCCTGGATGGTGACCAGGGGCATATGGTCTTGGAGACAAAAAAAGGGATTGTGTTGGGAGAGAGGTTTGCAGAGAGCCAGAGGTTGGCCATTGGTAGCTGGCTACTGACTTCCTGCAGTGTGGGAAGCTTCTGTCTTAGGTCGGCTTTTGTTCCCATGTATGGACCTGCAGACCGAGCTTCCACAGTGGAAGGGACATTCTCCGTGTAACTTAGACTTGGAGGCTTTGTTCCCCCAGAGAAGGGGCTAATGTGTTGTTCACATTCTAACCCCCTTCCGCCCTGTCCCTGTAGACACAGGGAAGGTTTAAAGATGCTTATAAAGTGCTTGGAGAATTTGCAGTGATGATTCCAAAGCCTCAGCAATGAGGGTGCAATGGAAGATGATCACCCTGTTTTTCTACATGGTATTGGCCTGAACAAAAGGGTGCTTTGCTATGTAGGCCAGAGGAACATGAGACTTTCTTAATGTTGGCTTCCCGGGCCTTGGCTAGCAGAGATGGGCTGTGGGTCAGGGCATGCCATGTGGCAATGTCCATTCCAACTTGAAGAAACCCAAGGCTCCCAGTTCTGTTGGGGCTTCAAAAGCTGCAACTCTTGTTTATTTGGTAAAGGGAGTGGAGGCAAAGGCTTTTTAAGACATGCTTACTAGCGCTGTCTTGTGGCGTTCAGTGACCCTCACATCCCATTTCTTTCCAGGAATGTCGATCTGGAGTCAGGATAAAGCCTGGTCTGCTTTCCCTGGTCTTTAAGACCTGCAGTCATTCTTAACTCTTGTTCTTATCCTCAGCAGCTAGGGGAACATATGCCTATATACCCCACATTTTCTTGAGGCTGTAGCCCCACATTGTGGTGGGAATATGTGAGATAAAAAAGATAAATGAAAGCCCTGTGTGTTGGTACACACCTTTAACCTCATCATTTGAGAGGCAGAGGCAGGTGGATCTCTGTGTGTTTGAGGCCAGACTGGTTTACATGGTGAATTCCAAGACAGTCATATAGTGAGACCCTGTCTTTAAAAACAAACACATTAAAGCTTTAAGAAGGAAAGAGAGTCAGATGAACTGACAGCCTACTCACTTTTCTGATCATGTTTGCACCCACCTGCCTCTGACAGACACCATCTCATACTCACACAGCGGTGTTCCCTTGACCTTCTGTCTGAAGAAGTGGCAGAACAGATCTCACTGCTAAGGCTGCATCCAGCGCCTCATATGGCAGGAGGTGGAACTACAAGCTGAGATTCAGATCGCAAAACACTGCGGTCCAAGGGATGGACTCTAGAGTTCAAAATAAAGTAACTTTGGTTGTTTTCTGGATTGTTCATTATCATAAAGACTTGAAACTAGATGGCCTGAATTAGGAAAAGTGAGTTAAGCAAATACATTGCCCTCAATGCGAGGCTCTG